>NC_091322.1:9648529-9656029 GCF_038502225.1 Cherax quadricarinatus | reverse complement strand
TACAACTTTAATATTAAAAGTCTTAAGAAGAGAAGGCATATCAACCAAGTTTTCATGGTAAGGGAGAACCAACATATTTTTAGATGAATAAGGCTGGTTGTCCCTTTTTGGATTGTAAAAAGTATTTCTAGCAACTTTAAAAGATTTATCAATTACATTTCTTGGGTATTTTAAATCATTACCTATTTCATAAATTTTGGATATTTCCTCATCTATGAACTCAGGACTACAAATTCGTAAAGCTCTCAAAAACATTGATGGGAAAACAGACAGTTTGACTCTATCTTGATGCGAGGAATAATAGTGGACATAGGAACAGTTATTTGTAGGTTTTCTGTAAATTTTAAATTTGAATTCATTATTACCCTTAATAATTAAAACATCTAGAAAAGGCAATGAGTTATTTTCTTCAAACTCAACAGTAAAGTTTATAGAATGGGCTAAGCTATTTAATTTTCCTAGGAAATGGTGTATATCTACATTTTTGGGCATAAGACACAGCAATTTCAATAAAACAATAAAACTTCTACTGAAAGGCAAAGATGAATTAGTCAAACAATTTACTTCCACTAATCCATCTTTGCCTTACATGTATGGACTAATAAAAACACACAAACCAGGGAATCCAGTCAGACCAATTATTAGCTCCATAGGGTCAGTTTCATATAAATTATCCAAATGGCTTGTTGATATTTTGAGCCCTATTGTTGGCAAAATTTCTAACTTTAATGTTAAAAACAACATAGACTTGGTTGATAAATTAAGCTCCTTGACTGACTTAAATGATTTTAACATGGTTAGTTTTGATGTTACTTCCTTGTTTACGAAAGTTCCTGTTGATGATTTATTAAGTTTCTTATCTGAAGAACTCGTTAACTATGATTTACCATTGCCAGTTTCTACTATCATTAAACTTATTAAACTTTGCATTGTTGATGCAAAATTTGTATTTAATGATAAGTTTTACACCCAGAAGTTTGGTATGGCAATGGGAAATCCTCTTTCACCTGTTCTTAGTAACCTATACATGGAATTTTTTGAAACAAGGTTACTTAACACAATCCTCCCTAATAGAGCTAAATGGTTCAGATATGTTGATGATATTTTGTGTCTTATGCCCAAAAATGTAGATATACACCATTTCCTAGGAAAATTAAATAGCTTAGCCCATTCTATAAACTTTACTGTTGAGTTTGAAGAAAATAACTCATTGCCTTTTCTAGATGTTTTAATTATTAAGGGTAATAATGAATTCAAATTTAAAATTTACAGAAAACCTACAAATAACTGTTCCTATGTCCACTATTATTCCTCGCATCAAGATAGTCAAACTGTCTGTTTTCTCATCAATGTTTTTGAGAGCTTTACGAATTTGTAGTCCTGAGTTCATAGATGAGGAAATATCCAAAATTTATGAAATAGGTAATGATTTAAAATACCCAAGAAATGTAATTGATAAATCTTTTAAAGTTGCTAGAAATACTTTTTACAATCCAAAAAGGGACAACCAGCCTTATTCATCTAAAAATATGTTGGTTCTCCCTTACCATGAAAACTTGGTTGATATGCCTTCTCTTCTTAAGACTTTTAATATTAAAGTTGTATTCAAAAATCTTGATACAGTAAAAGAACTTTTGATAAAGAATTCCCCCCAAAATGCTGATGGATGTGTCTATAAGATTCCTTGTAAAATTTGCGATAAAGTTTATTACGGTCAAACTGGTAAAAATCTCGAACTAAGATTAAAACAACATAAATATAGCATTAGAACTGGACAAGATTCCAATGCTCTATTTATTCATGTAAGAGATTTTAACCATCCAATTGATTTTCAAAAAGTTGAGAAAGTAGTATCAAGCAAGTCCATGGTCGACAGGAATATAATTGAATCTTGTTTCATAAAAAGCAGTTTTGACAATAATATGAATATTTCCTTTGGTTTATATAAATTAGATCCATTTATAATTAATAGAATTTGGGAAGAATTTAATAATACACTGGACAAATAATCTTTAAAATTTCTTATTTCTTGGGTAGAATAGTTTGTGAGGTGAGTTGTGCCAAGGACCTATCCAAGTTGGGTCGGCGCGCGTCAGGTGTTTAAACCGTTGTGGGATCTGATAGTGAGGTGCCGGCCAGACCCCTTATATAGCTTCCTTGGATGCTTTACTTTCATAGTTCCTTGATAATGTGAGTAGTCACGAAAGCGCTTGGAATTTCTTATTCTTTCAGAGTGGTTGTTTTGCATATATATATATATATATATATATATATATATATATATATATATATATATATATATATATATATATATATATATATATATATATATATATAAGCCCGGCTGTGGGGCTTCTGAACTGCATGCAGCGAGCATCGTCAGCCTGATTGACCAACCCCAAAGGCTTCGGCTGAAACCGGGCCGCTGGGGCGATGATCCCGGGAACCACCAACGGGTAAGTGTTGTAGCCATATCCCTTGTGTTGCTGAGTTCCTCCAGTGTTGCCAGCCCGGCTCTGTAAAATGATGTCCTCGTAAGTCATGTACTTTAATATCTGGTATTATGGTGGTAGCTGTGTGGGACTGCTGGAGGCGCCTTGTGTGTTTGAAGGAGGCATGTATTACATGCCGCCGCCGCCGCCTACTTCAGTAATGGCTTCAGGTCGCTGTGTATATAGTCTTCAAGGTACTCTTGTTGAGGCTCCTGAAGACCCTTCTTATGTTCGCCGCTGTTGCATATGTTGCTGAAGTTGTGTGTTTATGTTGGCTTCCGGTGAGAAGTTCGCTGTACGTGTAGTGTGCATATGTTGCAGTATGTGAGGTGTACATGTTGCAGTGTACGTGGGTATGTTGTGGAGAGGATAGTGAGATAGTCGGCTGGAGGGAGGAACAAGATTGAGTGGGATAGAGAGGGGTGTGGAGGTGAATCAACAAAATGAAGAAGGGAGGGGACGGTATAAAATTATGCTGGACATTTTGCATATTACATAGTGCAGAGTGAATACCCTAAAGAACGGATAGGAGAGAGGGCCCGAGACGGGGGGTTTTAAGAGTGTGATGGAGAACCTAGAGGATACATCCTCGCGACCCGATCCCAGACCAGGCTTCACGATGCCTCAAAACGCCACCAACAATGCTATTGCTGCTGGTCGCACACATTCCAGTGTACGAACGACAGCCTGGCTGGTCGAGAACTGATTTGAGGAACTTGTCTAGTTTCCTCTTGACAGCCAAGAGGTTGGTAATTTCCCTATGCACGAAGGGAGTGTGCTGAAGAGTCGGGAACCTCTGACGCTCATAGTTTTTGCTTAAGTGTACTCCTTATGCCACTGCTTTTTACTAGAAGCATTTTGCACCATGTACTAAGTCTCTTGTCATATGGAGTGATTTCGGTGTGGAGGTTTGAGACCAGTCCATCCAGGATTTTCCAGGTGTACATTACGAAGTACCATTCTCGCCTACGTTCCATGGAATACAGTTCAAGGGGATTCACACGTTCCCAGTAATTTAGACAATTGAATGTATACGGGTACTGAAAGTTCTTTGTATATTTTCTAGCTTATCTTGAAGGAAGCATTTAGTATACAGCAGTATTACAGCTTGGGGGAAACAAGTGAGTTAATATGTATCGTCATGGGCTCAGCTTGTCATGTCTTGAAAGTTCTAATTATCCAACTTATAGTTTTCCTTGTTGTAGCAATAGCAGAATTAAGAACAAAAAAGGCACAATACAGTGACTGGAACAATACACACATATTTTAGGTAAAAGGACACAAGTGCAACTAATGCGACATTTTATCGTGGCAACGTTTCGCTATGGAGAGCAAAACGTTGCCACACTGACAGAAGAGAGTGAGCGAGCCAGTATATAATGCCTCGCTCACCTCTATTGTCAGTGTGACTCGTAAATGGTCCAAGTCGAGCCGGAATATCATGATCTTTTTTCTTTCCTATGTGCGGGTTATTTATGTACAGCATCATTATTGTGATCCTTCAATGTGAGATCATCTGACATCATCACTTCAAACTCTAGCACATGAAACAGAGAAGGTTAGTCCTTTTTGGAATGAGGTAAGATGTGAACAGACTCTTTAATGATAAAGTGAAGTGGGGAAGTATGGAAGAGTTTTGAAAGGGATCAGAATAACAAAAAAAGGCACAATACCGTGACTGGAACGATACATAAATAACCCGCACATAAAAGAGAGAAGCTTACGACGACGTTTCGGTCCGACTTGGACCATTTACAAAGTCCAAATGGTCCAAGTCGGACCGAAACGTCGTCGTAAGCTTCTCTCTCTTATGTGCGGGTTATTTGTGTAAAGGGATCAGAAGTTGAGTTGAAAAGTTGGGACATGAAAGTATTTTTATTAAGCCAGACTGGTACATCAGCAGCGTACTGCTGTCCTGGGTGAGAGACGGGATTAATAAGGTTGAGAAACTTTAGGGGTAAGGGGAAACAAGAAGGGGTGGGGGAAGTGAGTCAGACGGAAGGGTGGGGAGGGGTGATGGGAGTTGAGAAATTTCCGCCGGAAACCTGGAATTGTGGTCATTAATTTTGAGGTGAAGCTGAAGTGACTCAGTGTTTTGGAAACTAAGAGAGATGTGCCACTGAACCTCACTATACATCTCACTCACCTATATTAGTGGTACTATTATCATTATTAATATTGATTATGATTAATGTATGTGTGTATACCTCTCACAGCCTACCCATGAGCCAGGTTTTTTTTTAGTGCTTCCCTAGTCAACTAGAGTGTTGTTGCTGACGGCCCTCTGGCCTACATATCCATCACAGCCTGGTTGATCTGGCACTTGACGGAGATACTGGTCTAGTTTTCTCTCCAAGACTTCTACACTCGTCCCAGAAGTATTTCTATCTCCTGGTAGAATGTTGAATAATCTTGGAGCACACGGATGTTTCCTAACTGTTGCTAATATTGTAACATTACATAGCTGATGACGAAGCATGATAGTGCGATACATATAAAGTTAAACATTTCCATCCCTATGTGGCTCGTAATGCATTGTTAAGATCGCCGGTTTGTGATTGTATTACTATATATATAATGTCGTGCCGAATAAGTAAAACTTGCGATTTTGGCTTAAATAGCTACGCACTCCTTGCCGAATAGGGCAAGCGAAAATTTGTGAATGCAATAATTTCGCAAAAATCATTCTGACTCTAAAGAAAAAATATATTTCATTGTGTTTATTATTAAATTATTGTAAACTTGTATAAAATATATTTAGTTGGATTAGGCTAAATTAAATTGCGCTTGTTATAATAGTCAGGTAAGTTTTCTAAGGCTCTTTTGGTAAAAAATCATTAATTTTTATATTAACATAAATGAAAAAAAATATATCTTAAAGTGTATAACAGAAAATTTAAGAAAGGACTTAATTTTAAATGAGTTCTTGCTAATTGACCAGTTTTACCTATTTGGAAGGACATATATATTACATCTTCCCTATGAGGATAGACTGAGGGCCCTGAATCTACACTCTCTAGAAAGGCGTAAAATTAGGGAGGATATGATTGAGGAGTATAAGTGGAAAACAGGAATTAATAAAGGGGATGTAAATAGCGTGCTAAAAATATCTAGCCTCGCTAGATTCAGGAAGGATATAGGAAAGCACTGGTTTGGTAAGAGTTGTGGATGAGTGGAACAAACTCCCGAGTACGGTCATAGAAGCTAAGACGTTGTGTAGTTTTAAAAATAGGTTAGATAAATACAAGAGTGGGTGTGAATGAGTGTGAGTTGGACCTGACTAGCTTGTGCTACTAGGTCAGATGCCATGCTCCTTCCTTAACTGAATGTGACCTGACTTGACTAGGTTAAGACACTGGCTTAAGCCGGTGGGAGGATTGGACCTGCCTCGCATGGGCCAATAGGCCTGCTGCAATGTTCCTTCTTTCTTATGTTCTTATATACAGTACATGAGGTTTGAGGGATACATTTCAGGTACATTGTGCTATGTGTTTATCACAGATTGCCATGCGAAAATCTCATCCAGCTCCTCAAAAGTGGAGCGGGTACCCAGAATACAGCAGGCATTACCACTCTGAACCGCAGCTCTGAGTCTGGAACAGAAAACTATATATATATATATATATATATATATATATATATATATATATATATATATATATATATATATATATATATATATATATATATATATATATATATATATATATATATATATATTTCAACAAGTCGGCCGTCTCCCACCGAGGCAGGGTGACCCAAAAAAGAAAGAAAATCCCCAAAAAGAAAATGCTTTCATCATTCAACACTTTCACCACACTCACACATTATCACTGTTTTTGCAGAGGTGCTCAGAATACAACAGTTTAGAAGCATATACGTATAAAGATACACAACATATCCCTCCAAACTGCTAATATAACAAACCCCTCCTTTAAAGTGCAGGCATTATACTTCCCATTTCCAGGACTCAAGTCCAGTTATATAAAAATAACCGGTTTCCCCGAATCACTTCACTAAATATTACACTGCTCACACTCCAACACATCGTCAGGTCCCAAGTATCATTCGTCTCCATTCACTCCTATCTAACACGCTCATGCACGCTTGCTGGAAGTCCAAGCCCCTCGCCCACAAAACCTCCTTTACCCCCTCTTTCCAACCCTTTCGAGGACGACCCCTACCCCTCCTTCCATCCCCTATAGATTTATATGCTTTCCATGTCATTCTACTTTGATCCATTCTCTCTAAATGACCAAACCACCTCAACAACCCCTCTTCTGCCCTCTGACTAATGCTTTTATTAACTCCACACCTTCTCCTAATTTCCACACTCCGAATTTTCTGCATAATATTTACACCACACATTGCCATTAGACAGGACATCTCCACTGCCTCCAACCGTCTCCTCGCTGCTGCATTTACCACCCAAGCTTCACATCCATTTATATGGATATAGTGTTGGTACTACTATACTTTCATACATTCCCTTCTTTGCCTCCATAGATAACGTTTTTTGACTCCACATATACCTCAACGCACCATTCACCTTTTTTCCCTCATCAATTCTATGATTAACCTCATCCTTCATAAATCCATCCGCCGACACGTCAACTCCCAAGTATCTGAAAACATTCACTTCTTCCATACTTCTCCTCCCCAATTTGATATCCAGTTTTTCTTTATCTAAATCATTTGATACCCTCATCACGTTACTCTTTTCTATGTTCACTTTCAACTTTCTACCTTTACACACATTCTCAAACTCATCCACTAACCTTTGCAATTTTTCTTTAAAATCTCCCATAAGCACAGTATCATCAGCAAAAAGCAACTGTGTCAATTCCCATTTTGTATTTGATTCCCCATAATTTAACCCCACCCCTCTCCCGAACACCCTAGCATTTACTTCTTTTACAACCCCATCTATAAATATATTAAACAACCATGGTGACATGACACATCCCTGTCTAAGACCTACTTTTACCGGGAAGTATTTTCCCTCTCT
>NC_091322.1:9603529-9638529 GCF_038502225.1 Cherax quadricarinatus | reverse complement strand
CTCCTTGACTCGTTAGGTGTTATTTCCACCCTGTAAATATAAACAAAAAGTTACAGAGCGCATTTGACGAGGTTGGGTTAGGCTAGATTATGTTAGGTTTGGTTAGATTCTCTTACACTAGTTTAGGTTAGTTTGGATTATATTAGTTTTAAGTTAGGTTTCCAAACACTGTTCAACTGCAAGCAACTGTGATTTTTTTTTCCGTGAATATTTTTTCTTCCGTGGCTATTTCCCCCTTCCCCCCGGCGTTTTTTTTTGTTTTATTACCTGGCTTCTACCCAACCATGCTCTCTTGTTATGTGTCTGGTAGAGAGACCATCCATGTGTATACTGTGAGTATTTTGTAAGTCGTAATTATGTCCCTTCTGATTCTTCGTTCTTCCAGAGACAGGAGGATTAGCATTCGCTCCTGAGTGTCACTGTTTCTATACTAGGTGAGGGGTTCTATACTGGTGCTGCGTACTCAGGAATAGGTTGCATGTATTGTTTTGAACTCTTTTTTTTTTTTTATCAAGGTTTCTGAATATTATTTTAGTATTTGTGAGCAGCTGCTGGTGTTACGGGTAATGCACAGTCTTGTGTCTTTTTTAACTGTTGTTGTGATCACCGCCTATTTTCCTTGGTGATCAGTCTTTGATCTCGTTTCCGTATCTTTGTATTTAGTACAGATGCAGTTACCGTTTATTCGACCATTCATGTGACTGGTTTATATAGATCTACTCTCACAGCGACCCTTAGGCCAAACTATTTTTTTTAACCGCTTGAGAAACTGGGCTGTTGCGGGCCGTAGGCCTATATTGTTGCAGAGAAGAGCTACTCAAAAAGCCGAAGATATCGCAATAAAGAGAAGAAAACTTACACTGAGAAATTAAATGTCATACAAAGAAGAAACACAAAGTTATCGTAGTTTGCTCTGAGATGAACCAATTTTGGGGTAAGATGCAGTGAGATGATGTTGGTGTTGATATGTGTGAACAGGAATAGTATGTGAAGGCTTGGATATTTATGAGTCCGCCTGGTTGAATTGGTATGTGTGTAGGTTGTAGTAGTAAGTATGGGTTGGAGTATTGTGTGTAGGTTGTAGTAGTAAGTATGGGTTGGAGTATTGTGTGTAGGTTGTAGTAGTAAGTATGGGTTGGAGTATTGTGTGTAGGTTGTAGTAGTAAGTATGGGTTGGAGTATTGTGTGTAGGTTGTAAGTCTCGGTTGTAATGATGTATGGATAGGAATTGAAAGCGTCGATTGAATTAAGTGTACGTGCTGGAGGGTGGGGTGTGTGTGTGTGTGTACTCACCTATTTGTACTCACCTATTTGTGGTTGCAGGGGTCGAGTCCTAGCTCCTGGCCCCGCCTCTTCACCGGTTGCTACTAGGCCCTCTCTCTCCCCGCTCCATGAGCTTTATCAAACCTCGTCTTAAAACTGTGTATGGTTCCTGCCTCCACTACGTCATTTTCTAGGCTATTCCACTGCCTTACAACTCTATGACTGAAGAAATACTTCCTACTATCTCTCTGACTCATTTGTGTCTTCAACTTCCAATTGTGGCCTCTTGTTTCTGTGTACCCTCCCTGGAACATCCTGTCCTTGTCCACCTTGTCTATTCCACGCAGTATTTTATATGTCGTTATCATGTCACCCCTGACCCTCCTGTCCTCCAGTGTGGTCAGGCCGATTTCCCTTAATCTTTCTTCATAGGACATTCCCCTTAGCTCTGGAACTAACCTTGTCGCAAACCTTTGTACTTTCTCTAGCTTCTTGACGTGCTTTATCAAGTGCGGGTTCCAAACAGGTGCTGCATACTCCAGTATGGGCCTGACATACACGGTGTACAGTGTCTTGAATGATTCCTTACTAAGGTATCGGAATGCTGTTCTCAGGTTTGCCAGGCGCCCATATGCTGCAGCAGTTATCTGATTGATGTGTGCTTCCGGAGACATGCTCGGTGTTATACTCACCCCAAGATCTTTCTCCTTGAGTGAGGTTTGCAGTCTTTGGCCACCTAGCCTATACTCTGTCTGTGGTCTTCTGTGCCCTTCCCCTATCTTCATGACTTTGCATTTGGCAGGATTAAATTCGAGAAGCCGTTTGCTGGACCAGGTGTCCAGTCTGTCCAGGTCTCTTTGAAGTCCTGCCTGGTCCTCATCAGATTTAATTCTCCTCATTAACTTCACATCATCTGCAAACAGGAACAATTCTGAGTCTAACCCTTCCGTCATGTCGTTCACATATACCAAAAATAGCACTGGTCCTAGGACCGACCCCCTGTGGGACCCCGCTCGTCACAGGTGCCCACTGTGATACATCATTACGTACCATGACTCGTTGTTGCCTCCCTGTCAGGTATTCTCTGATCCATTGCAGTGCCCTTCCTGTTATATGCGCCTGATGCTCTAGCTTCTGCACTAATCTCTTGTGAGGAACTGTGTCAAAGGCCTTCTTGCAGTCCAAGAAGATGCAATCAACCCACCCCTCTCTCTCTTGTCTTACTTCTGTTATTTTATCATAAAACTCCAGAAGGTTTGTGACACAGGATTTGCCTTCCGTGAATCCGTGCTGGTTGGCATTTATACTCCTGTTCAGTTCCAGGTGCTCCACCACTCTCCTCCTGATAATCTTCTCCATAATTTTGCATACTATACACGTCAATGACACAGGTCTATAGTTTAGTGCCTCTTTTCTGTCTCCGTTTGTGTGTGTGTGTGTGTGTGTGTGTGCTCACCTAGTTGTGGTTTCAGGGGTCCATTCGCAGCTCCTGGCCCGTCTCTTCACTGGCCGCTACTAGGTCACTGTTCCTGCTCCATGAGCTTTATCATACCTCTTCTTAAAGCTATGTATGGATGCTGCCTCCACTACATCACTTCCCAGACTATTCCACTTCCTGACAACTCTGTGACTGAAGAAATTCTCCCTAACATCCCTGTGATTCATCAGAGTCATCAACTTCCAACTGTGACCCCTTGTTGCTGTGTCCCATCTCTGAAACATCCTGTCTCTGTCCACCTTGTCGATTCCTCTCAGTATTTTATGTAGCTATCATATCCACCCTATCTCTTCTGTCCTTCAGTGTTGTCAGGTCGATTTCCCTTAACATCTCCTCTAGGACATTCCCCTTAGCTCCGGGACTAGTCTTGTTGCAAATCTTTGCACTTTCTCTAATTTCCTTACGTGCTTGGCTAGTTTTGGGTTCCAAACTGGTGCTGCATACTCCAGTATAGGCCTAACGTACACGGTGTACAGGGTCCTGAACGATTCCTTATTGAGATGTCGGAATGCTATTCTTAGGTTTGCTAGGTGCCCATGTGCTGCAGCAGTTATTTGGTTGATGTGCGCCTCAGGAGATATGCCCGGTGTTATACTTAACCCAATATTCTTTTCTTTGAGTGAGGTTTGTAGTCTCTGTCCCCCTAGACTGTACTCCGTCTGTGTTCTTCTATGCTCTTCCCCAATCTTCATGACTTTGCACTTGGTGGGGTTGAACTCCAGGAACCAGTTTCTGTCCAAATCCCTTTGTAGTTTCTCCTGGTCCTCATCCGATTGAATTCTTCTCATCAGCTTCACATCATCTGCAAACAGGGACATTTCTGAGCCTATTCCTTCCGTCATGTCGTTCACATATGTGAGAAACAGCACCTATGGAACCCCGCTCGTCACAGGCGCTCACTCTGACACCTCGTCACATACCACGACTCGCTGTTGTCTTCCCGACAGGTATTCCCTGATCCATTGCAGTGCCTTCCTTGTTATCCCTGCCTTGTCCGCCAGCTTTTGCACTAATCTCTTGTGTAGAACCGTGTCAAATGCATTCTTACAGTCCAAGAAAACGGAATCTACCCACCCCTCTCACTCTCTTGTCTTACTGCTGTCACCCTGTCATAGAACTCCAGTAGGTTTCTGGCAGAGGATTTCCCGTCCCTGAAACCGTGCTGGTTGTCGTTGATAAGCTCGTTCCTTTCTAGGTGCTCCACCACTCTTCTGATAATCTTCTCCATAACTTAGCATACCTGGAGTTTACCTGGAGAGAGTTCCGGGAGTCAACGCCCCCGCGGCCCGGTCTGTGACCAGGCCTCATGGTAGAGCAGGGCCTGATCAACCAGGCTGTTACTGCTGGCTGCACACATACTATACATGTCAGTTACACTGGTCCATAGTTTAATGTTTCGTGTCTGTCTCCTGTTTTAAAAAATTGGGACTACATTTGTTGTCTTCCATACCTCAAGTAGTCGCCCTGTTTTAATAGATGTGTTGAAGATTGTTGTTAGTGGTACAAACAGTGCCTCTGCTCCCCTTCTCAGAACGCATGGAGAGATGTTATTCAACCCCATCGTCTTTGAGGTATCTAACTCGCTTAGCAGCCTCTTTACTTCTTCCTCGGTTGTATGTGTTGTGTCCAACACTTGATGGTGTACCCCACCTCTCCGTCTTTCTGGAATCCCTTCTGCCTCCTCAGTGAACACTTCTTTGAGTGTCATGTTGAGCTCCTCACATACTTCGCAGTCATTTCTTTTGATCTTCACTCCTTCCTTCCTCAGCCTGATTTCCTGGTCCTTGACTATTGTTTTCCTCCTGATGTGGCTGTACAACAGCTGTGGATCAGATTTGGCTTTCACTGCTGTTTCATTTTCGTATTGGCGTTGGACCTCCCTTCTTACCTGTGCATATTCATTTCTGGCTCTATGACTGCTCTCCTTATTCTCATGGATCCTTTGCCTTCTATACTTCTTCCATTCTCTAGCACACTTGGTTTTTGCCTCTCTACACCTTTGGGTGAACCACAGGCTCATCCTGGCATTTTCATTATTTCTGTTACCCTTGGGTACAAACCTCTCCTCAGCTTCCTTGCATATTATTGTCACATATTCCATCATCTCATTTATTTCCCTGCAAGTTCTCTGTCCCACTGAACTCCGTGCAGGAAATTCTTCATGTCTGTGTAGTCCCCTCTCTTGTAGTTTGGCTTCATTCGTCCTGCCCTTCCTGCTTTCCTCTCCACTTGTAAATCTACTATGTATTCGAAGTTCAAACCACATGGTCACTGGCCCCGAGGGGTCTTTCTTGTGTGATATCCTCAATCTGCACTACTCAAGTTGAATACTAGGTCTTGCTGGTTCATCCTCTCCCCTCTCTCTGGTAGTGTCCCTTACATGTTACTACATGAAATTTTCCAGTACCACCTCCATGATCTTAGCCCTCCACGTTTCTGGGCCGCTATGTGGCTCCAGGTTCTCCGAGTCGACTGCCTTGTGAGTGAAGTCACCCATAATCAGCAGCTTTGCCCTGCTCGCATGAGCCTTTCTGACCACTTCAGCCAGTGTCAACCATCTCTGTTACTGCTGTTCTGTGGTGGGTTATACATCACTGCAGTTACCACCTTGGAACCTCCAGACTGAAGTGTTCCTATTATGTAGGCTCTTGCTTCTCCTCTGTCTCCTTTCTCCGGCTCATCAAAATCCCATTAGTTTTTGATGAGCAGTGTCACTCCACCCCTTCTGTTTCCTCTGTCTTTCCTCAGGATCTGATATCCCATTGGAAAAATGGCATCTGCTGTCATTCCTGTGAGCTTGGTTTCTGTGAGAGCTATGATGTCTGATGATGCCTGTTTGATTCCTCCATACCACTCCTCCCACTTATTCGTTATTCCATCGGTGTTGGTGTACCATACATTCAGTTTCCTCTCCAACGCTGTTCTGGGGGGGTTATTGGACCTTGCAGTGTGCTGTAGAATTCTACAGCATAATGTGTAATGTGTGTGTGTGTGTGTGTGTGTGTGTGTGTGTGTGTGTGTGTGTGTGTGTGTGTGTGTGTGTCACACTTTTCCCTCTCACTCTCATTTCTCGCATTCCTTTTCCCTTCACACCCTCTTCTTCCCCCCCCCTCCTCCCTGTCACAAACACACTGTTCTACCCTTTCATTCCTTTCGTTTCTTCTCACATCCTCCTTGTTTTTCCGCCTTCATTCCTCACCACCTTTCTCTCTTCCCTCGTACACTCTTTTCCCATCTCTTTCACCATCCATTCCTTTCCCCTCACACTTTCATCTGTCCCTCACCTTCCTTCCCATCATCCTTCCCTCCATACTTTCTTCTTTCTCACCTCCTCCATTTTACACTTTCCTCCTTTCCCTCTTTTGTAGTGATTGTTATGTCGCCTTATTGTTTATACCTGCTGCCTTGTTTGTCCAATTGAGTAATTACTGAAGCCAAAATTGACTGGAGTCAAGGCTCTCTGGTCCACCACACTTTCTGATGGTCAGAAATTCTGCTGTTACTGCTTCTGCTGCTGCTGTTACTGCTACTGCTGTTACTGCTACTGCTGCTGCTACTGCTGTTACTGCTACTGCTGCTGCTGTTACTGTTGCTGCTGCAGCAGCACGTATTTTGCTGCACTGCTGGTTCTTGTATGTCAGGTGTTTATTTCCTGACCGCTCTGATGGCTTGATCACTCAGGTTGTTCGTACTTATATCTCCCATTCAGATATAAGATCTGTGGCTCGAATGTTCCGTAAATTTTATCTTTTCAGTGAATTTATCAAGTTTTCACTTGAAGAATGTGTTCGTAACTTCCGTTACGTGAACTTCCTTCTAAAGTTCCGTTTTAAACTGGGCGAAACTTGATCAAGCTCATTTTGGATCGAGCAGTAGTTTATTGCTTAAAGCTTATGTTGCATATTGTGTCTGGGAGGGAAGCCTAGCATCAGCCCGGCTGGGGAAGGTAGAACAACTCTCACAACCTCACACGGGTAAGTTATAGGTATAATAATACTTTAAATATGTTATATATTACCTAGTTTCTTTGTCAGTCATTGGTAGTAAAATTAGAAGATAATATATATAGCAACGCTCTTCTTGCCGAATATTGCAAGCGAAAATTTGTGTATGCAATAATTTCGCAAAAATCATTCTGAACGTAACGAAAAAAAATACTTCATTGTGTTTGTTTATTATTAAATTATTGTAAACTTATCTAAAATATATTTAGTTGGATTAGGTTAAATTAAATTGCGCTTGTTATAATAAGGTTAGGTAAATTTTCTAAATTTTTTGGTACAAAATTATTAAATTTTACATAAACATAAATGAAAAGAAATATAGATCTTCAAACGTATAAGGGAAAATTTTAGAAGTGGCTTAATTTTAAATGAGTTCTTGCTAATTGACCAGTTTTATCTATTCGGCAAGACATAGAATTCTTCCTCCGTAAGCCATGCGTGTCGTAAGAGGCGACTAAAATGTCGGGAGCAAGGGATTAGTAACCCCTTATCCTGTATACATTACTAAAGTTAAAACGAGAAATTTTTGCTTTTCTTTTTGTGCCACCCTCCTCCGGTGGGATACGGCCGGTTTGTTGAAAGAAGAAAGATTTTATATATATATATATATATATATATATATATATATATATATATATATATATATATATATATATATATATATATATATATATATATATATATATATATATATATATATATATATATATAGCCTGGACAGATGGGAAGCAGGTGGTGTGGGACTATACATGTGCATCTACCTTGGCTGATACCTATCTCCAATACACCAGGGAGGAAGGAGGGGCAGCTGCCAGCTTCAGGGAGTCCCAAAAGTCTAGGAAATATGGAGAACTTGCCCATCATTATATGTTTGTTGCCATAGGCTCAGAGACCCTTGGCTCATGGGGAAAGAGTGCATCTAAATTCCTTAAGGAGCTTGGAAAAAGACTCATCAGGGTAACTAGGGATCCCAGGGCAGCTAGTTTTCTGTTCCAGCGGCTCAGTGCGGCTGTTCAAAGGGGTAATGCCTGCTGTATTTCGGGCACACGCCCCAGCTCTGAGGAACTGGATGAGATTTTCGCCTTATAATCGGTGATACACACGTAACAACATGTACCCTATATGCCACCTTTATATCAACAATGTATCTCTTAAATCTTCTGTATTATATTAAGTATATATATATATATATATATATATATATATATATATATATATATATATATATATATATATATATATATATATATATATATATAATAGGAGTAAAATTAGAAGCGTGAGTAGATCACCTCAGTGTGCTAATATGAAGGAAGGTAAGTACATTTAGGAAACAACATTCAAGCGAGTGTGATAACAGGCAGGCTTATGCTTGGTTACGGCAGTTTTGCATTATACAGACATGATCAAATTATGTGTCAAGTTTGTGAGGAGCCCTCAAGCCACTTCCTTGAATATTGTTGCTACAGTGTCCACTGATTGACGAATATACATAGCTCATTATCTTACTACTGAAAATAAACTGTATAAAAGCATATTTTAACTAAATATTCTTATTTGTTTGTGACAAATGAAATATAAATTGTAAATGTATACGTACACGTACTCCTGTTAACCTTTTTTGGGGGGGGCGTAGTTCCTAGGCTTTTTGTATATTCTTATGTGTAGCGCAACCATCCACAGGATGGATATCGAGTGCACAATAAACTACCAGTTTCGTCGGTAAAATCTGAATCGCAGGCATTCTTGTATGCACATTAACAACCTGTTACACCTGCTTCCTGGTGAAGCTTCCAAACATAGCTTGTTTCTGGCTACCCAGGGAGCTTATCATACCTTGAAGGTGTATTGAGAGCTTGCTTCCACTGTATCAACGTCCGCGGCCCCACACTATTCAACATCTTACCAGAAGATAAATGAGAAACACTGCTGGGATAAGTGTAGAAGTCTTCAGGAGGAAATTGGACAAGTATCTTCAACTAGACTGTGATGGATATGTGGGTCGGTGGACCACCAGCAACAACAGCCTGGTTGACCAGGCTGTTTTTGCTGGTGGTCCGGGCTCCAGGAGTAAAAAAAAAAAATTCTGGGAAGTCATCAAAGGTATATAAAAGGTAAAGGTATAAATCACTTCCTCTTGCAACTCGGTTTGTGCATCGCCCAGAGATTGAGACGTACAGTACTTGCTGACAGCCCCATGGCTCATGTGTACCTCTCAACTCTTTGTTGTGTGTGAGGTGAAAGTACAGTCTTTGTGGAGGATCCTTCAGTGTGAAGAATTAAATATTTGCTGGGGGAATTGAGTAAGTGTATTATACTTGCTGTGTGTAGAGGGCAAGTTGAAGGAAGGATGATTGTGGCAGTGCTGGTAGTAGTGGTGAGGACCATGCTTGTGTTGAATTTGATAGTGGTGGTTGTGATTGTTATAACAGTGGTGGTAGCTATGGTTATGGTGGTAATAGTGATATTTTTATGGTGGCAATAGTAATTGTGGTGGCAATTTTTGTGATGAAAGTTGTGGGGGTGATTGTTGTAATGATAGCAACAATGATGGTAATGGTAGGGAAGGGTGATGATAACATGAGGGAATTGATGGTAGTAATGATTTTGACCTGATGGCTGTGGTGATACTGGTGGTAGATGTTGATAACAGTGGTAGATGGTGGTGATGGTAAGAATAATAATTGTGGATGATAGTGGGTGAGGATGATGGATAATAGTTGGTGATAATACTTGTGGATCATGATGGTCAATGTTGCGATAATGATCGTTCAAATCATATACCTTAAGCTTACTCCCCCCTTCAATGGTGGTAATACTGAGTATCACCACCCCTGAAGGAGGGGGGGGGTAGGTGCTCCCTAGTGGTTGATGATCCGTGCTCTCGATAATCCGGTGCTCTTAATTTGATGATCCGGTGCTGATTTATAAGCTTTCCCCAGATTCACTCTGGATCCTTCACACTTCTGGATTATGTACATAACGTTGTGAAAATTTCTCTACTGTGACTTAATGGCCTATGACTTAGGACGAATTGTAGACATGAATTGTGGATTGTCACTTAGAAGCTTTGAATTGCCTGGGTTACATAAATTGCCACCATAATGTGATATAGCAAATTGGTAATGATGCAGCCAGTTACTCACACAGTGCTGAATAACCAGTGATTTCTAGCGCTTTTTAAATCACACAGATCAATCCGGGTATCGCTACTTGGTTATTGACCTGATCAGTCACGCTGTTAGTGCTTGGAACTCACGTTGCAACGGAGGTTCCGCAGGGTAAATGGTGAGGAACGGTGTGAACAAACTTCGTAAGTTCCCTCTGGAAGACAACCAGCTTTCACTTCTGTTTGAAAACATGTCGCAAACAATCTGGCCCGAGTCCTATTAAAGTTTTGTGATCCTTGTTAAGGCTCAGTGTAGGACTTCTCAGTTTTCTCAGTGCTTCTTTGTTTTACCCTTCATACACTTTGGCAGACGGTGCAAAATACCTCCAATAAAAAGCAGGGGCGCGAGTACTTTCCACCGTCCATAGGGGTGCTCCGTGCATAGGGGTGCTCCGTGCATAGGGGTGCTCCGTGCATAGGGGTGCTCCGTGCATAGGGGTGCTCCGTGCATAGGGGTGCTCCGTGCATAGGGGTCCTTCTTGCATAAGGATCTTCATGCATAAGGATCCTCATGCATAAGGATCTTCATGCATAAGGATCCTCATGCATAAGGATCCTCATGCATAAGGATCCTCATGCATAAGGGTCCTCCATGTATAAGGGTCCTCCGTGCATAAGGGCCCTCCGTGCATTAGGGTCCTCAGTGCATAAAGGTCCTCCGTGCATAAGGGTCCTCCGTGCATAAGGGTCCTCAGTGCATAAGGGTCCTCCGTGCATAAGGGTCCTCCGTGCATAAGGGTCCTCCGTGCATAAGGGTCCTCCGTGCATAAAAGTCCTCCGTGCATAAGGGTACTCCATGCATAAAGGTCCTCCGTGCATAAGGATCCTCCGTGCATAAGGATCCTCCGTGCATAAGGGTCCTCCATGCATAAGGGTCCTCCATGCATAAAGGTCCTCCGTGCATAAGGATCCTCCGTGCATAAGGGTCCTCCATGCATAAAGGTCCTCCGTGCATAAGGATCCTCCATGCATAAGGGTCCTCCGTGCATAAGGGTCCTCCGTGCATAAGGGTCCTCCGTGCATAAGGGTCCTCCGTGCATAAGGGTCCTCCGTGCATAAGGGTCCTCCATGCATAAGGGTCCTCCATGCATAAGGGTCCTCCATGCATAAAGGTCCTCCGTGCATAAGGATCCTCCGTGCATAAGGGTCCTCCATGCATAAAGGTCCTCCGTGCATAAGGATCCTCCATGCATAAGGGTCCTCCGTGCATAAGGGTCCTCCGTGCATAAGGGTCCTCCGTGCATAAGGGTCCTCCGTGCATAAGGGTCCTCCGTGCATAAGGGTCCTCCGTGCATAAGGGTCCTCCATGCATAAGGGTCCTCCATGCATAAAGGTCCTCCGTGCATAAGGATCCTCCGTGCATAAGGGTCCTCCATGCATAAAGGTCCTCCGTGCATAAGGATCCTCCATGCATAAGGGTCCTCCGTGCATAAGGGTCCTCCGTGCATAAGGGTCCTCCGTGCATAAGGGTCCTCCGTGCATAAGGGTCCTCCGTGCATAAGGGTCCTCCGTGCATAAGGGTCCTCCGTGCACGGGGTTCTCCGTGCATAAGAATTATTACCAACAAACCTCTGGTTGTATTCAAGAGGGAACTGGACAATTTCCTCGAAACATTTCCTGACCAGCCGGACTGTAGTTCGTGAGTTGGAGTGCACGCGACCAGCAGTAACAGCCTAGTTGCTGAGGCATTGATCCACCGGGAGGCCTGGTTTCTGACCGGGCCGCGGGGGCGTAGACCCCCCTGAAGCATCCTTCAGGTATCCTTTGATGGGTTTGGAGAGTTGCCTACTCCCGCAGCTTGGCCTCAGGTCAGGCTTATTTGGTGCCACCCTGGTCAACCAGGCTCTTGGTGCTGGCAGCCCACAAGGCCACATATCTATCACAACCTGGTTGATCTGACATCTGGCTGAGGCATTATCGAATTTTCACTTGAACTCTTCTACATTTGTTCTGACTGTTTCTGGTATCTTCTGGTAAAATGTTAATTAAAAAGTCTAGGACTAACCACGGATGTTGATACAATGTTCTCTTATTGTGCCCATGGTACTACTGCTTTTCACTGGGTTTTAAATTTTCTCCCATACATCTCCATTATGTTGCAGTAGTGTGTAGATCTTGGACCTCAGAGTTGTTTTTCCATAGGCCCATTAAAGACTTGTTACAGCCCTGCCAGAGTCTTGCCATAGCCCTGTGAAAGCCTTCTCAAAACCCTGTCAGTGCCTTTTCAAAATCCTGTTAAACTCCTGTCAATTTTGTCATCATCCTGGCCTTAGAGACAACAACAACCATACTGTGCTGATACAGTGCTGAGAAGTCTGGAAGTTAGATGTAATACTGACGTACTGCTAGATACCTACAGAATGGTGCTGAGGTGCTGCTGGATACTGACAATGGTACTGTGGTACTGCTAGATAATGACAATGGTACTGTGGTACTGCTGGATACTGACAATGGTACTGTGGTACTGCTGGATACTGACAATGGTACTGTGGTACTGCTAGATACTGACAATGGTACTGTGGTACTGCTGGATACTGACAATGGTACTGTGGTACTGCTGGATACTGACAATGGTACTGTGGTGCTGCTGGATACTGACAATGGTACTGTGGTACTTCTGAATACTGACAATGGTACTGTGGTACTGCTGGATACTGACAATGGTACTGAGGTACTGCTGGATACTGATAATGGTACTGTGGTACTGCTGGATACTGACAATGGTACTGTGGTACTTCTGAATACTGACAATGGTACTGTGGTACTGCTGGATAATGACAATGGTACTGAGGTACTGCTGGATACTGACAATGGTATTGTGGTACTGCTGGATAATGACAATGGTACTGAGCTACTGCTGGATACTGACAGTGATACTGTGGTACTGCTGGATACTGACAGTGGTACTGCTGGACACTGACAATGGTACTGAGGGTAAAGTGTGAAATTGATGACAGTGATGGAGGAGCCGGTGACAGTATTATAAAAGTTCATCTACACATTATTTTTGATATGTAAGGATCATTGTATACAATGTTAAGAATGATGGAGAGTAATAGAAATATCATCCCTGTTGAGTGAACGTCTGCACTTCATCTTTCACAAGTCTGCCTTGTTTACGTCGCTGAATCAGTTGAGTTTTTAGTTTTGTTCTTTGATATGTAATTTACAAACTTTTTCTCGGCGCACTTTATCTTTTGAAAGACGCTCTATATATGTTAGCGAGTATTCTTGGATTAAGAATTGGTGGTAGTGAGAAATTGAATGCATAGCTACAAAGAATAGGTGTGTTGATGATAATCTTTCTACAAGTATGTGATATAACTTATACAGACCTAGCTGACATCGGTGATATACTGTGTACAAAGCAACTGGTAATGCAGAGTATTTCGGGCAACTTGATGTTAATTTTGTCCCCAGAATGCGACCCACACCAGTCGAATAACACCCAGGTACCTACGTACTGCGAGGTGAATGAGGACAGCAGGTGTCTTTAAGGAAACATGTCCAATGTTTCCACCTGTATCGGATATCGAGTCACGAGCCTCAGTGTGTGAGCCGGCAGCGTCAGGAACTGAAACCCCTGGACTGAAAGACCCTTACGGGTTTAGTGATTCCTCAAGATGGTGACAATTATTTTTAATTTTTCAGGATTGAAATACCTTCCTGACGACTCTCGCAGCCCGTGGATCACTCCATTCTCTCAACACTTGTGGTATCCCTGCAGATTTTAACGTTGTTTTAGTTCGTCGGGATACCCTTCCCACTTGCTTATTTGTGCAGATATAAACGATTTTACAAATTTATGCAAATAACCAAATCTAAAATAAAACGGTGGTATACAGGGAGTGTTTAGAAATTCAGACTGGAAATACCGTAAGAAAAACGAACGCTGCAAAGCGAGGATGTGTTGCTTCTGCAGACAGTGATATATTGCATCTTATTTTTTTCTGGTCGGCCATTTATGCACATTGTAAACAGCAGGGGTCAGTGCACAGTTCCTTGGGGACTCCCCCTGTCACTCTTGCTTACTGTGGTACTTAAATGAGCCACAGTACTGAGAAATGGAGAAACGTTTGTTCGCAGTGTTGAATTATATATATATATATATATATATATATATATATATATATATATATATATATATATATATATATATATATATATATATATATATATAATGTCGTGCCGAATAGGCAGAACTTGCGATCTTGGCTTAAATAGCAACGCTCATCTTGCCATATAGGACAAGTGAAAATTTGTGTATGCAATAATTTCGCCAAAATCATTCTGAACCTAACGAAAAAAATATATTTCACTGTTTGTTTAATATTAAATTATTGTAAAAAAATCTAAAATATATTTAGTTGGGTTAGGCTAAAATAAATTGCTCTTGTTATAATAAGGTTAGGTAAGTTTTCTAAGATTCTTTTGGTGCAAAATTAAAAAATTTTACATTAACATTAATGAAAAAAATATATCTTTAAAGGTATAAGAGAAAATTTTAGAAAGGACTTAATTTTAAATGAGTTCTTGCTAACTGACCAGTTTTACATATTCGGCACGACATATATATATATATATATATATATATATATATATATATATATATATATATATATATATATATATATATATATATATATATATATATATATATATATATATATATATATATATATATATGCAGGGTGGCCCGAAAAAGAAAAACTTTCACCATCATTCACTCCATCACTGTCTTGCCAGAAGGGTGCTTTACACTACAGTTTTTAAACTGCAACATTAACACCCCTCCTTCAGAGTGCAGGCACTGTACTTCCCATCTCCAGGACTCAAGTCCGGCCTGCCGGTTTCCCTGAATCCCTTCATAAATGTTACTTTGCTCACACTCCAACAGCACGTCAAGTATTAAAAACCATTTGTCTCCATTCACTCCTATCAAACACGCTCACGCATGCCTGCTGGAAGTCCAAGCCCCTCGCACACAAAACCTCCTTTACCCCCTCCCTCCAACCCTTCCTAGGCCGACCCCTACCCCGCCTTCCTTCCACTACAGACTGATACACTCTTGAAGTTATTCTGTTTCGCTCCATTCTCTCTACATGTCCGAACCACCTCAACAACCCTTCCTCAGCCCTCTGGACAACAGTTTTGGTAATCCCGCACCTCCTCCTAACTTCCAAACTACGAATTCTCTGCATTATATTCACACCACACATTGCCCTCAGACATGACATCTCCACTGCCTCCAGCCTTCTCCTCGCTGCAACATTCATCACCCATGCTTCACACCCATATAAGAGCGTTGGTAAAACTATACTCTCATACATTCCCCTCTTTGCCTCCAAGGACAAAGTTCTCTGTCTCCACAGACTCCTAAGTGCACCACTCACTCTTTTTCCCTCATCAATTCTATGATTCACCTCATCTTTCATAGACCCATCCGCTGACACGTCCACTCCCAAATATCTGAATACGTTCACCTCCTCCATACTCTCTCCCTCCAATCTGATATTCAATCTTTCATCACCTAATCTTTTTGTTATCCTCATAACCTTACTCTTTCCTGTATTCACCTTTAATTTTCTTCTTTTGCACACCCTACCAAATTCATCCACCAATCTCTGCAGCTTCTCTTCAGAATCTCCCAAGAGCACAGTGTCATCAGCAAAGAGCAGCTGTGACAACTCCCACTTTGTGTGTGATTCTTTATCTTTTAACTCCACGCCTCTTGCCAAGACCCTCGCATTTACTTCTCTTACAACCCCATCTATAAATATATTAAACAACCACGGTGACATCACACATCCTTGTCTAAGGCCTACTTTTACTGGGAAAAAATTTCCCTCTTTTCTACATACTCTAACTTGAGCCTCACTATCCTCGTAAAAACTCTTCACTGCTTTCAGTAACCTACCTCCTACACCATACACTTGCAACATCTGCCACATTGCCCCCCTATCCACCCTGTCATACGCCTTTTCCAAATCCATAAATGCCACAAAGACCTCTTTAGCCTTATCTAAATACTGTTCACTTATATGTTTCACTGTAAACACCTGGTCCACACACCCCCTACCTTTCCTAAAGCCTCCTTGTTCATCTGCTATCCTATTCTCCGTCTTACTCTTAATTCTTTCAATTATAACTCTACCATACACTTTACCAGGTACACTCAACAGACTTATCCCCCTATAATTTTTGCACTCTCTTTTATCCCCTTTGCCTTTATACAAAGGAACTATGCATGCTCTCTGCCAATCCCTAGGTACCTTACCCTCTTCCATACATTTATTAAATAATTGCACCAACCACTCCAAAACTATATCCCCACCTGCTTTTAACATTTCTATCTTTATCCCATCAATCCCGGCTGCCTTACCCCCTTTCATTTTACCTACTGCCTCACGAACTTCCCCCACACTCACAACTGGCTCTTCCTCACTCCTACAAGATGTTATTCCTCCTTGCCCTATACACGAAATCACAGCTTCCCTATCTTCATCAACATTTAACAATTCCTCAAAATATTCCCTCCATCTTCCCAATACCTCTAACTCTCCATTTAATAACTCTCCTCTCCTATTTTTAACTGACAAATCCATTTGTTCTCTAGGCTTCCTTAACTTGTTAATCTCACTCCAAAACTTTTTCTTATTTTCAACAAAATTTGTTGATAACAGCTCACCCACTCTCTCATTTGCTCTCTTTTTACATTGCTTCACCACTCTCTTAACCTCTCTCTTTTTCTCCATATACTCTTCCCTCCTTGCATCACTTCTACTTTGTAAAAACTTCTCATATGCTAACTTTTTCTCCCTTACTACTCTCTTTACATCATCATTCCACCAATCGCTCCTCTTCCCTCCTGCACCCACTTTCCTGTAACCACAAACTTCTGCTGAACACTCTAACACTACATTTTTAAACCTACCCCATTCCTCTTCGACCCCATTGCCTATGCTCTCATTAGCCCATCTATCCTCCAATAGCTGTTTATATCTTACCCTAACTGCCTCCTCTTTTAGTTTATAAACCTTCACCTCTCTCTTCCCTGATGCTTCTATTCTCCTTGTATCCCATCTACCTTTTACTCTCAGTGTAGCTACAACTAGAAAGTGATCTGATATATCTGTGGCCCCTCTATAAACATGTACATCCTGAAGTCTACTCAACAGTCTTTTATCTACCAATACATAATCCAACAAACTACTGTCATTTCGCCCTACATCATATCGTGTATACTTATTTATCCTCTTTTTCTTAAAATATGTATTACCTATAACTAAACCCCTTTCTATACAAAGTTCAATCAAAGGGCTCCCATTATCATTTACACCTGGCACCCCAAACTTACCTACCACACCCTCTCTAAAAGTTTCTCCTACTTTAGCATTCAGGTCCCCTACCACAATTACTCTCTCACTTGGTTCAAAGGCTCCTATACATTCACTTAACATCTCCCAAAATCTCTCTCTCTCCTCTGCATTCCTCTCTTCTCCAGGTGCATACACGCTTATTATGACCCACTTCTCGCATCCAACCTTTACTTTAATCCACATAATTCTCGAATTTACACATTCATATTCTCTTTTCTCCTTCCATAACTGATCATTTAACATTACTGCTACCCCTTCCTTTGCTCTAACTCTCTCAGATACTCCAGATTTAATCCCATTTATTTCCCCCCACTGAAACTCTCCTACCCCCTTCAGCTTTGTTTCGCTTAGAGCCAGGACATCCAACTTCTTTTCATTCATAACATCAGCAATCATCTGTTTCTTGTCATCCGCACTACATCCACGCACATTTAAACAACCCAGTTTTATAAAGTTTTTCTTCTTCTCTTTTTTAGTAAATGTATACAGGAGAAGGGGTTACTAGCCCATTGCTCCCGGCATTTTAGTCGCCTCATACGACACGCATGGCTTACGAAGGAAAGATTCTTTTCCACTTCCCCATGGACAATAGAAGAAATAAAAAAGAACAAGAGCTATTTAGAATAAGGAGAAAAACCTAGATGTATGTATATATATATATATATATATATATGCATGTGCGTGTCTGTGAAGTGTGACCAAAGTGTAAGTAGGAGTAGCAAGATATCCCTGTTATCTAGCGTGTTTATGAGACAGAAAAAGAAAACCAGCAATCCTACCATCATGCAAAACAGTTACAGGTTTTTGTTTCACAGTCATCTGGCAGGACGGTAGTACTTCCCTGGGTGGTTGCTGTCTACCAACCTACTACCTACTTGTCTTCAATTCGACAGAATTTTGATGCTGTTGCCTGTAGCGGGTGAAGTTGTGTTTTATTGTTGCTTGTACCGTATGAAGCTGTGTTTTATTGTTTGCTCATGATGAAGTTGTATGTTTCATTGTTTGTACTGGATGAAGTTATGTTTCAGTAGTTAACAACGTGATGGTGTGATGAGCCTCAAGTCACGCAGGTATCATCTAATATTAACGGAATTGCTTGTCTCAAAACAGGTCACAGGTATACAAGATGACTTGCAGGTTACCAGACAGATAAATCTTACAAGAACATTTCTTACACTGAGTATTTCCTTTACTTTCTTATGTGTTTCTCAGGATTAGATTACATATATATTTTTGCCGCCGAAGTGGCTACTTTATTATACACGTCTTAACCATCGTGTTGAGGGTAGCACAAGAGCACATGGGTACAGTACATGCAGTACATGTAGATTTAAGTCTACAGTTGTTTTACCCGTTGCAAGAATATTTAGAATATGTTTAATATGTTTCAGTGGGGCAGGGGGGAGATGATCCTCAGTAACACAGAAACGTGATACTGTGCAGACGTCTCGCCCATCAGGAATCAGCTGCACGTTGAAGTATTGAACATAAGCTCAGTAGACTTGTGTTGATGTATTCCTGTGTTGACGTATTCGCGTGTCGAGGTATTTGCATGTTAATATAAGCACTTAGATGTGTGCGAGGAGAAGGCAAGTGGTGGTTCCCTCTTACCCATGCTGAGGGTTAATTGAATACTGAATTGTAAATGGATGTTGAGTGGTCCTCAGTCCTCGGTAACAAGCCTTGAGAACTTAAACCATTGTTGAACCCTTGAGAGAGAGAGAGAGAGAGAGAATTATTATAATTATTATAAAATTAAGCACTGAATTAGTAAAGGTTTAGCGATCTGTGTGTGTGTGTGTGTGTGTGTGTGTGTGTGTGTGTGTGTGTGTGTGTGTGTGTGTGTGTGTGTATGTATGTATGTATGTATGTATGTATGTATGTATGTATGTATGTGTGTATGTCGTGCTGAATAGGTAAAATTGGTCAATTAGCGAGAACTCGTTTAAAATCAAGTCGTTTCTAAAATTTTCTCTTGTACGTTTAAAGATATATTTTTTTTTCATTTATGTTAATGTAAATATTAATAATTTTGTACCAAAAGAACCTTAGAAAGCTTACCTAACCTGATTATAACAAGCGCAATTAAATTTAGCCTAATCCAACTAAATATATTTAAGATAAGCTTACAATAATTTAATAATAAACAAACATAATGAAATATATTTTTTTCGTTAGGTTCAGAATGATTTTTGCGAAATTATTGCATACACAACTTTTCACTTGCCTTATTTGGCAAGAAGAGCGTTGCTATTTAAGCCAGAATAGCAAGTTTTACCTATTCGGCACGACGTATATAATTTGGATGTCGCTTATCTTAATAGACATTTATTAAATTACATATGCTACACGTATATTAAGTAGTTAGGTTTATTTAAATGAACTGCCTACTGATAGGTCATTTAAATAACCTGTTTATAGTTACGAGGCTGATCGTTGACGCGACCTCCCGACCAGACCAGACCAGACCTGCTGGATGGCCTCACCAGTCAGGTTATTGGTGGTAGCAGCACTGTTCAACGTAAACACCACAGCCTGGTTGATCAAGTACTGTGTGGCGGAACCCGTCAAGTTCTCTCTTGGATACAGTTATGGATCTGTTATTGCCTTATATAGATAAAGTTCTGAAACTGACTAGATGATAAAAGTACCTTATCGCAGAATAAAATATTTAGTGAGGAACAGAAGGTAAAGTGTTTGGTACCGGCGCTCAGTCATGTCACAAATATTATCCAGAAGTAGGGAAGATTGTTGGTACCCGTGACTGAAATGTTCCTCTGCACTCTCATGACCTGACCTTGTCAGCTTCACATGCCACCCTCATGACCTGACCTTGTCAGCTTCACATGCCACCCTCATCACCTGACCTTGTCAGCTTCACATGCCACCCTCATCACCTGACTTTGTCAGCTTCACATGCCACCCTCATCACCTGACCTTGTCAGCTTCACATGCCACCCTCATTATCTAACCTTGTCAGCTTCACATGCCACCCTCATTATCTGACCTTGTCAGCTTCACATGCCACCCTCATGACCTGACCTTGTCAGCTTCACATGCCACCCTCATTATCTAACCTTGTCAGCTTCACATGCCACCCTCATTATCTGACCTTGTCAGCTTCACATGCCACCCTCATGACCTGACCTTGTCAGCTTCACACAGCACCCTCATGGCCTGACTGTCAGCTTCACACAGCACCACTCCGCCTCACACCTGCTCTCCCCACTACATATAGCTATGCCTGCCATGTACTTAGTGTCCAAGAGATACATTGTCTGGAAGGTTTTCATTCTGCCATAGTCTTTTTATCGGTTTTCATTACGTATGAAGGGAGGTTTTCAGACTTTTACACATTAGTAATCACATTGCATCCTGCTTTTCATTGTGGTGTTTTTGCATCTTCTGCTGAGTCACTTGTTTTCTTAAGAAAAACTTTTATTGTACGGACTTTGAACCAGTCTTCTAGTAATTTCTGGGTAAATTTTATAATGTATCTTCTCTGCCTGTGTTGAAGATATTAACAAACGGGTGGGATTAGGATCCATGGTGAGTGAGTCGTAGAACTCCAGGCCAGTGCGTAAGCCGCTGGGCCAGCTGTCTGCAATAAGATTCGTCCAACTAGGTACGCTACCTCTCCTAAGGTAGCACCAGTTTCTGCTGCTGCTGCTGCTGCTGCTGCTATATTTTTATTTTACAAGTCAAGAGCTATTATTCTACCTTGGTTCACTTCAAAGCCTATCCAGGTAGCAGCTTCATGGTATGACATACCACCCCTAGGATATGACACACAATTGATTACTAATACCCAGGTACCTGTTTACATCTACCTGGATAAGGGTGGAAGCAGACTTGTAAATAACCATTCACTCTTCCCTCTCTAATCCTTTTCTTTCCTGCTCTCATTCCCTCTGATCCTTGTCTTCTTCCTACTCTCGTTCTCTGTCCATTGTCTTCGTAGTACTGCAGCTACTCTCATTTAGGCCCATCAGTGCTGGAGGTATTATGAGTGTCTGTCTGTGTCATGTTGTTAGCTATTTTCTTCAAATATTTCAAATCGGATTTCCATAAGAGCATAAGAAAGAAGGAGCATTGCAGCAGGCCTACTGCCCCATGCTAGGTAGGTTCAAGTCACCTACTGGCCTAAGCTAGTCAGGTCAAAGTAATTTCCACTTAGAAAGGAAGGAGCACAGCATCAGACCTACTGACTCAAGAAATCGTAATGACACGATTGCAAATAAACCATACCCCCGGCCGGGATTGAACCCGCGGTCATAGAGACTCTATGACCGCGGGTTCAATTCCGGCCGGGGGTATGGTTTATCAGACCTACTGGCCGAAGCCAGTCAGGTCCAACTCTGACAGTATTTTCCAAATCAAATCCATTTTTTAAAGCTCTGTCCTTTAACACTTATTTTCAGATTTTTTTTTATTTTATTATTACATTCCACGGCCCTTTTTCACGGTCATACACGAGGTAATGAAATCTGTCAGCCTGAACTGGGAGACTTGGGTAGAGTGATGAAGATATCACCAAACATTCCAGTGAAGGTTCAGTAGCTACGGCAGCTTCAAAGGTTTCGTTCCAGCAGTGCTGGAGTAGTTATTAAAGGTAATTACCTCATGTTAGCCTATCACATTTTCAGAACGAGGTGGTGCGGGGGGGGGACCTGGCCATGGGATGGAGTTTGAGGGATTGGAAGGTGTATAGGTGGTAGGAAGGTATAATAGCATCTCCAGGGAAGAGATTTGTGGCCATGTGGAGGAACCAGAGGTATGGTGGTGTGGGTCATTTGTGTGAGGGGGTGGGGGGAAGGGGTGAAGTGCGTAGAGAAGTGGGAGGGATTGTGGGGTGGGAGGCGCGAGGCTCCAGGCAAGGTGTGGAGCCTGATATCAGTAAACATTTTACCGTTGAGCACTTCGGGAGGCAAGAACCTGCCATGTTCCTCTGCTGCTCCTGCTTCGCCTGCTGCTGCTGCTGCGCCTCCTCCTCCTCCTCCTCCTCCTCCTCGTCGTGCTGCTGCTCCTCTACCTGCTGCTGCTACTTTTTCCTCCTGCTGCTCATTCTCTTCAACCTCTCGTTCTTTTATTCTCTGACAGTAGTTAGTCAAGATGATAAAGACAGAAGCAGTCCTGGCAAACTAATTCAGACAAGGTTTCCAATTACTGCTCTCTCTCTCTCTCTCTCTCTCTCTCTCTCTATCTCTCTCTCTCTCTCTCTCTCTCTCTCTCACTCTCTCTCTCTCTCTCTCTCTCTCTCTCTCTCTCCTTTCATCTTGTGTCACGTGTTGGGCCTCAAGTGCCTCCTTGTCCTCGCTCAAGTGCCGGGTTAAAGCCCCTTTTGTTGTTAAGACTTTGAGTGACAAATTGCTGAACTTGCATTAAGCAGAAAGGTGATTCTCTCTCTCTCTCTCTCTCTCTCTCTCTCTCTCTCTCTCTCTCTCTCTCTCTCTCTCTCTCTCTCTCTCTCTCTCCCCACTAGCATGGTGGGCCAGGATGGGAAGTTCAACTTTATAGATGATCAGGTTTATGAAGGAAGATCGAGTGTATAGGTGAAGATGGAGGTTGATCAGTATAGTGAAGGATGAGGATGGCGAGCGATCAGTATGGTGAAGGGTAAGGATAGAGGAGGATCGTTATGGTGACGGATAAGGATGGAGGATCAGTATGAAGGATAAGGATGGAGAATCAGTATAGTGTAGGATAAAGATGGAGGACGAGCATTATGAAAGATAAGGTGAGGATGGAGGAGTATCAGGATTGAAGGAATGAGGATAGAGGAGTGCTAGGATGGAGCTGGTGAGGATGGAGGAGTGTCATGAAGAGATGAGGATGGAGGAGTGTCATGATAGATTGGGTAAGGATGGAAGAGTGTCATGATGATGGGATGAGGATGGAGGAGTGCCATGATGGAGGGGGTGAGGATAGTGTTATGATAGAGGGGGTGAGAATGGAGTGTCATGATGGAGGGGTGAGGATGGAATGTCTTGATGGAGGGGTGTCATGATGGAGGGGGTGAGGATGGAATGTGAGGATAGTGATGATAGAGGGGGTGAGGATGTGTCATGATGGAGGGGGTGTAGTGTTATGATAGAGGGGGTGAGATTGGAGTGTCATGATGGAGGGGTGAGGATGGAATGTCTTGATGGAGGGGTGAGGATGGAGGAGTGTCATGATGGAGGGGGTGAGGATAGTGTTATGATAAAGGGGGTGAGGATAGTGTCATGATGGAGGGGGTGAGGATAGTGTCATGATGGAGGGGGTGAGGATGGAATGTCTTGATGATGAGGATGGAGTGTCATGATCGAGGGGTGAGGATGGAGGAGTGTCATGATGGAGGGGGTGAGGATAGTGTCATGATGGAGGGGGTGAGGATAGTGTCATGATGAAGGGGGTGAGGATAGTGTCATGATGTAGGGGGTGAGGATGGAGTGTCATGATGAAGGGGTGAGGGTGGAGTGTCATGATGGAGGGGTGAGGGTGGAGTATCATGATGGAGGGGTGAGGATGGAGTATCATGATGGAGGGGTGAGGATGGAGTGTCATGATGGAGGGGTGAGGGTGGAGTATCATGATGGAGGGGTGAGGATGGAGTATCATGATGGAGGGGTGAGGATGGAGTGTCATGATGGAGGGGTGAGGGTGGAGTATCATGATGGAGGGGTGAGGATGGAGTATCATGATGGAGGGGTGAGGATGGAGTTTCATGTTGGAGGGGTGAGGGTGGAGTATCAAGATGGAGGGGGGCGGGTGGAGTATCATGATGGAGGGGTGAGGAGGGAGTGTCATGATGGAGGGGTGAGGCTGGAGTGTCATGATGGAGGGGTGAGGATGGAGTATGATGATGGAGGGGTGAGGATGGAGTGTCATGATGGAGGGGTGAGGATGGAGTGTCATGATGGAGGGGTGAGGATGGAGTGTCATGATGGAGGGGTAAGGATGGAGTGTCATGATGGAGGGGTGAGGATGGAGTGTCATGAAGGGGTGAGGATGGAGTATCATGATGGAGGGGTGAGGATGGAGTATCAGGGAGGGGTGAGGATGGAGTGTCATGATGGAGGGGTGAGGATGGAGTGTCATGATGGTGGGGTGTGGATGGAGTATCAAGATGGAGGGGTGAGGAGGGAGTATCATGATGGAGGGGTGAGGATGGAGTATCATGATGGAGGGGTGAGGATGGAGTATCAAGATGGAGGGGTGAGGATGGAGTATCATGATGGAGGGGTGAGGATGGAGTATCAAGATGGAGGGGTGAGGATGGAGTATCATGATGGAGGGGTGAGGATGGAGTGTCATGATGGAGGGGTGAGGATGGAGTATCAAGATGGAGGGGTGAGGATGGAGTATCAAGATGGAGGGGTGAGGATGGAGTATCATGATGGAGGGGTGAGGATGGAGTATCAAGATGGAGGGGTGAGGATGGAGTATCATGATGGAGGGGTGAGGATGGAGTGTCATGATGGAGGGGTGAGGATGGAGTATCAAGATGGAGGGGTGGGGATGGAGTATCATGATGGAGGGGTGAGGATGGAGTATCATGATGGAGGGGTGAGGGTGGAGTGTCTTGATGGAGGGGTGAGGATGGAGTATCAAGATGGAGGGGTGAGGATGGAGTATCAAGATGGAGGGGTGAGGATGGAGTATCATGATGGAGGGGTGAGGATGGAGTATCATGATGGAGGGGTGAGGGTGGAGTATCATGATGGAGGGGTGAGGATGGAGTATCATGATGGAGGGGTGAGGATGGAGTATCATGATGGAGGGGTGAGGATGGAGTATCATGATGGAGGGGTGAGGGTGGAGTGTCTTGATGGAGGGGTGAGGATGGAGTGTCATGATGGAGGGGTGAGGATGGAGTATCAAGATGGAGGGGTGAGGATGGAGTATCATGATGGAGGGGTGAGGATGGAGTGTCATGATGGAGGGGTGAGGGTGGAGTATCATGATGGAGGGGTGAGGATGGAGTGTCATGATGGAGGGGTGAGGGTGGAGTGTCTTGATGGAGGGGTGAGGATGGAGTGTTATGATGGACGGGTGAGGATGGAGTGTTATGATGGAGGGGTGAGGATGGAGTGTTATGATGGACGGGTGAGGATGGAGTGTTATGATGGACGGGTGAGGATGGAGTGTTATGATGGACGGGTGAGGATGGAGTGTTATGATGGACGGGTGAGGATGGAGTGTTATGATGGACGGGTGAGGATGGAGTGTTATGATGGACGGGTGAGGATGGAGTGTTATGATGGACGGGTGAGGATGGAGTGTTATGATGGACGGGTGAGGATGGAGTGTTATGATGGACGGGTGAGGATGGAGGGATGAGGATGGAGTGTCATGATGGAGGGATGAGGATGGAGTGTCATGATGGAGGGGTGAGGATGGAGTATCTTGATGGTGGGTTGAGGATGTAGTATCATGATGGAGGGGTGAGGATGGAGTGTCAGGATGGAGGGGTGAGGATGGAGTATCATGATGGAGGGATGAGGATGGAGTGTCATGATGGAGGGGTGAGGATGGAGTGTCATGATGGAGGGGTGAGGATGGAGTGTCATGATGGAGGGGTGAGGATGGAGTGTCATGATGGAGGGATGAGGATGGAGTGTCATGATGGAGGGGTGAGGATGGAGTATCTTGATGGTGGGTTGAGGATGTAGTATCATGATGGAGGGGTGAGGATGGAGTGTCATGATGGAGGGGTGAGGATGGAGTGTCATGATGGAGGGGTGAGGATGGAGTGTCATGATGGAGGGGTGAGGATGGAGTGTCATGATGGAGGGGTGAGGATGGAGTGTCATGATGGAGGGGTGAGGATGGAGTGTCATGATGGAGGGGTGAGGATGGAGTGTCATGATGGAGGGGTGAGGATGGAGTATCATGATGGAGGGGTGAGGATGGAGTGTCATGATGGAGGGATGAGGATGGAGTGTCATGATGGAGGGGTGAGGATGGAGTGTCATGATGGAGGGGTGAGGATGGAGTATCATGATGGAGGGGTGAGGATGGAGTGTCATGATGGAGGGGTGAGGATGGAGTATCATGATGGAGGGGTGAGGATGGAGTGTTATGATGGACGGGTGAGGATGGAGGGATGAGGATGGAGTGTCATGATGGAGGGATGAGGATGGAGTGTCATGATGGAGGGGTGAGGATGGAGTGTCTTGTTGGAGGGGTGAGTATGGAGTGTTATGATGGACGGGTGAGGATGGAGGGATGAGGATGGAGTGTCATGATGGAGGGATGAGGATGGAGTGTCATGATGGAGGGGTGAGGATGGAGTATCTTGATGGTGGGTTGAGGATGTAGTATCATGATGGAGGGGTGAGGATGGAGTGTCATGATGGAGGGGTGAGGATGGAGTGTCATGATGGAGGGGTGAGGATGGAGTGTCATGATGGAGGGGTGAGGATGGAGTGTCATGATGGAGGGGTGAGGATGGAGTGTCATGATGGAGGGGTGAGGATGGAGTGTCATGATGGAGGGGTGAGGATGGAGTGTCATGATGGAGGGGTGAGGATGGAGTGTCATGATGGAGGGGTGAGGATGGAGTGTCATGATGGAGGGGTGAGGATGGAGTATCATGATGGAGGGGTGAGGATGGAGTGTTATGATGGACGGGTGAGGATGGAGGGATGAGGATGGAGTGTCATGATGGAGGGATGAGGATGGAGTGTCATGATGGAGGGGTGAGGATGGAGTATCTTGATGGTGGGTTGAGGATGTAGTATCATGATGGAGGGGTGAGGATGGAGTGTCATGATGGAGGGGTGAGGATGGAGTGTCATGATGGAGGGGTGAGGATGGAGTGTCATGATGGAGGGGTGAGGATGGAGTGTCATGATGGAGGGGTGAGGATGGAGTGTCATGATGGAGGGGTGAGGATGGAGTATCATGATGGAGGGGTGAGGATGGAGTGTCATGATGGAGGGGTGAGGATGGAGTGTCATGATGGAGGGGTGAGGATGGAGTGTCATGATGGAGGGGTGAGGATGGAGTATCATGATGGAGGGATGAGGATGGAGTATCATTGTCGCACGGGGTTCTTAAGGAGATACGAGGGTTGAAGGTAAACACCTTGTTGGATGGTAACACTATATATTGTCAGACTGTGATAAGGAATGGATGAGCCCAGCCTGCCGTGTCATTGCCTGGATGTCTATACGCCGACTGAGAGCGAGGCAGCTCGTCTCACTGCCTCAAGCTGTACCACGTGACGTCATACAGTCACAGGCCTAAGAGATCTATATAAAGCACATGGATGGTACTATAATACGCTATACAACACACATAAGGGGATCAGCAACTATGCTGACATCATGATGGAGGGGTGAGGATGGAGTATCATGATGGAGGGGTAAGGATGGAGTATCATGATGGAGGGGTGAGGATGGAGTATCATGATGGAGGGGTGAGGATGGAGTATCATGATGGAGGGGTGAGGATGGAGTATCATGATGGAGGGGTGAGGATGGAGTATCATGATGGAGGGGTGAGGATGGAGTATCATGATGGAGGGGTGAGGATGGAGTGTCATGATGGAGGGGTGAGGATGGAGTCTCATGATGGAGGGGTGAGGATGGAGTATCATTATGGAGGGGTGAGGATGGCGTCTCATGATGGAGGGGTGAGGATGGAGTGTCATGATGGAGGGGTGAGGATGGGGTATCATGATGGAGGGGTGAGGATGGAGTATCATGATGGAGGGGTGAGGATGGAGTATCATGATGGAGGGGTGAGGATGGAGTATCATGATGGAGGGGTGAGGATGGAGTATCATGATGGAGGGGTGAGGATGGAGTATAACAATGCTCTCCTAACAGCGACCTTATGTTAGCTGGCCATAGACCTGGCCGCGGGAGCGTTGACCCCCGGAACACCCTCCAGGTATATTCCATCCAGCAGTACACTGACAGTGTACTGGACATCATTACACTGACGGTATACTGGGCAGTAGTACACTGACGGTGTACTGGACATCAGTACACTGACGGTGTACTGGACATCAGTACACTGACGGTGTACTGGACATCAGTACACTGACGGTGTACTGGACATCAGTACACTGACGGTGTACTGGACATCAGTACACTGACGGTGTACTGGACATCAGTACACTGACGGTGTACTGGACATCAGTACACTTGCCTTCCCACTACCCACCATCCTCTTTTCTCTCTTCCCCTATTCCTCGTGATGCATTGCTCCCGACCCACCTGCTGGACCCCACCTGCCGGACCCCACCTGCCGGACCCCACCTGCCCTGCCTTCCAGCCCAACCAGCCTGCGCAAGCCCCACCTGCTCGCTCGACCCGTGTGACAGGTGAGGCTAGGGGTGAGAGTGGTGTATCAGGAACAGTAGTAGTAACTGAACCAGGGTGACCACCCTTGTGATAGGTGGGGCTAGGGGTGAGAATGGTGTCAGGAACAGTAACAACTGAACCTGAAAATATTACGACTTCCTCTTCCCCTCCAGCGTCGTTAATCAACCTTCACCTGGCCCAGCCCCTCACCGGGGACCTTTGGCCGTCACCAGGGGTCTTTGGCCGTCACCAGGGACCTTTGGCCGTCACCAGGGACCTTTGGCCGTCACCAGGGGTCTTTGGCCGTCACCAGGGGTCTTTGGCCGTCATCAGGGGTCTTTGGCCGTCACCAGGGGTCTTTGGCCGTCACCAGGAACATTTGGCCGTCACCAGGGACCTTTGGCCGTCACCAGGAACATTTGGCCGTCACCAGGGGTCTTTGGCCGTCACCAGGGGTCTTTGGCCGTCACCAGGGACCTTTGGCCGTCACCAGGAACATTTGGCCGTCACCAGGAACATTTGGCTGTCACCAGGAACATTTGGCCGTCACCAGGAACATTTGGCCGTCACCAGGAACATTTGGCCGTCACCAGGAACATTTGGCTATCACCAGATTGGTTTACAAATGACTTGAACAAACAAATGTTTGTTTTTAGTAGAGCTGTACTCTAGTTACAACCAATCTAGAATAATATTCAAGGTATATTTTTACGTCTCAAAACGTGTCTAATTAACTGGTGCCAACCTACCTACCTATTGTTCATTACGTGGGGAGGGGGTCGTTTGGGGGTAAACTCCCCCGCGGCCTGGTCCCACGGCTGGCTTCCTGATTGGTGGCCTCGTTAATCGTGTTTAGGGAGACTTGGTGTCATCTCCAGTCCTTTAGATAAGAACATCTTTATCAATACAATATAGGAACAAAAAGAGAAGACTGAAGAGGTTGAAGGTGAGGTAATCAGTCCCTCAGCCTAGGAGCAGGTGGTCAGCAGCGTAGCCTGAGGTGCATAAATGGAAGACAGGAATAAATAGAAAGGATATAAATAATGTGCTAAAAATATTCAACTGAAACAGACCTTACAGCAATGGGTTCAAGTTGGAAAAAAATAGATTTAGGAAGGATGTATGAAAACACTGGTTTGGTAATAAGAGCTGTGGATGAGTGGAACAACTTCCGATTAGTGTTGTTGAAGCAAAACCCTTGTGTAGCTTTAAAAATAGGTTGGACAAGTACACGAGTGGGTGTGAGTTGAACATACCTAGCATGTAAAATACCGACAAGTTGAAGATTAGGATACATGCAGCAGTTGGGTATCTTTATTGATGAAACTCCTGGAGAAGAGTTCAACTCCACGGAGCTGAACTATTCTCCAGGCTGAGGGACTGACCACCTCAAGTACTTTTTTCTCCAAGGTTGATGGACTGATTACATCTTTATTTCATTTTTACTGCTCCCTTTGTATTTGACTGAAGAAGCCTACTGTGTAGGCAAAACGTTTCATCAGTAAAGCTACCCAACTGTTGCACGCGTGTCTTCAACATACAGAAAAAAATGCGCATTTTTTTGCAGATACAAAAGAATTCTCAACGCAGGTGGTGTCTGGGACGTGTCAACACAAGTGTTGCTGTAACACTGACACACTACCTAGTTTGTGTCACACATGTGAACACTGGTTCATACACCCTCACCAGTTTGTGCCTGGGGAATGTGAGGCAGTCAGGTCCCATCCAAGGAAGGGACACTTTGTGTGTGTGTGTATATATATATATATATATATATATATATATATATATATATATATATATATATATATATATATATATATATATATATATATATGCAAGGAATTCGCAAGAGCAGGCGAAATATACACAAACATTGATCTCTGGCTGAAGGAGACTCGAACATACGAACCTTGGAACAAGGTACGCAATGCTTTACCAATCTACCCACACTGGAAAATACCTTGGAGTCCAGCTTGCGCTAGACTTTGATCCAAGGCAGCCAGCTTTCAGGGAGAAGGCTTACAGCTTTTCATCTCATCCCCTGCATGCATCAGTCTTACTAGAGATGTTAACAATGCAAGGAATTCGCAAGAGCAGGCGAAATTATATATATATATATATATATATATATATATATATATATATATATATATATATATATATATATATATATATATATATATATATATATATATGATAATGAGAGGTACATCAAGATGCTGGCTAAGGACTCTTAATGTAAGAAATTGAAGGTATCCTTCCCTGTCATAGATAAAAACGTCACATACAACCTCTTCTCAGCAATCAACTTCAATATCAATCTTGACTGATGAACTGAACACATCGATTCCAGGCTGAGGGACTGATTACCTGATACGCCTCTTCTTCCGCTGCTCTCTGTACTGGATTAAAGAAGTTACTAGCTAGTGAAACGTTTCCAAAATAAAGATGCACATTGTTGCACACGTCACATTTATCAGAATTTATCTGACGATCTATTTTAGTGTCAGGCCTAGCATGGGCCAGTAGGCCTCCCGCAGTGCTCCTTCTTTATTATGTCGCTATTTATTCCTTCGTCTATGTCGTTTATGTAAATTGTGAACACCATTTGTGGAACACCTGTGGAACACCATTTGTCGTGTGTCCCCACTCTGTTGCCTACTGGTCAAGCATTCCTCTATCCAGGAGAAAATTTCCAGTGTTCCACACAGTCACGTGTGTGGAACTGTATCACAGGTCTTAAGTCCATATGCACAATGATAATATATAATATCGTATTCATGATAATACGATAGTGTGTATATAGACTTAACCGAACCATAAGTGAAATAGAAATGTGTTAATTTTTGTTCATTCTGGAAGAATTGCTGTTTTTTTTTTATTCCTGAACACATGAGATGGCGTAAATCTTAGACTTCTGCTTAATCACTATACACACAACTTTATTTTATTGTGTACTTTTTAATAGTTCTTAATAATGTAACATTTCTACTCCATCCTAAGAGGCCTAGTCTGAGACCCGGCCTGGGGGAAGATAACCCCAGTACGACTTGTACATAAGGAGACATCCATACGTTTCGAGTCACTGGAATTTAACCCGGGTTCTTTAGGTTGTGAGTGAATGTGCTACAACTGAACTATTAGTTGCCTGTCATGTGTGATGAAATATGGCAGAGAAATATTCCTAGCTCTTGTCCTCACTGTGTAAATGTTGATGTGCTTAATTTTATATCTCCACCCTCCTGCCTCTCTGCATCCCTTTCCCCTTCCATATCCCCCTCCCCCTACCTGCCGTCCACCCTCCCTGCCTGCATCCCTGCCTTCTACCCTTAGTGGCGGCAGCAGAGGATAGAATAAACAAAGCTATTGCCTGAGTCACTTCACTGTTGAACTTTTTACCTTGTTAAAAATGGACACATCAGCAGTGTGCTGCTACCCTATTATGTATGATAGTTAAACAGTGGGAGCAAAAGCTAGCTATGTTTCCGTGTCATATTTCATGAGGCAGGATGGGCTACCTGGCATCCTGAGCTGCAAGACCTCAGTAGGACGTTGCGGATATTGTCAGGTATTTTATAAAAAGTTTAGCAGCTACACGAGTTTAAAGTTTGGTAACTTCCAGCAGAGTTGCAATTACTGTCACTTAAAGAACAAAGAGGCACAATACCGTGACTGGAACAATACACAAATAACCCGCACATGGGAGGAGGAAACTTATGACGACGTTTCGGTCCGACTTGGACCGAACCTTTGTCATAAGTTATTTTCGTCTATGTGCGAGTTATTTGTGTAATGTCACCTGTAAATTACTATTTCTCAGAATGGTCTATCCCATACACAGGGAAAAGTGGAATTTCTGTGGAGATAATTCCATCATCACAGCGGAGCAGCAAAAATTATAAATGGGAGAGAGGAAGAGAGAACATGTGTATGATCCGTGACTTGCAGGGGTATAAAAAGGTAAGAAAGATGGAAGGAAGGAAGGAGGGAAGTAATGGTATGGGGAAGGAGGGAACGTGTGGAGGGGGGTAGGGGGCTCAAGAGGAAAATGGGGTGGAGAGGAGGTGACGTGTTGTGATCACCTTGTCCTAGCTACAGTAGTAACGCCCTTCCGGTGTCTTGCACCTGCTGAGTTGTACTATCTTCTTTCTTACTTGTGAGGGGGCACCTGTCTGTAGTATGTGTCATCGAGAAGGCTTCTCATGTATAGCAATAGTTAAGTTCAGATCTTCATGCAACGCTCTAGTGTCCTCGTCAGAATTAATTCGTCGGCCTATTTTGGTGTCGTCGGCAAACTTGAATATGTCGTTATTTATTCCCTCATTTATGTCGTGTATGTAAATTGTGAATAAGGCGCCCAACACTGACTCCTGTGGAACTCCGCAAGTGACGCGTCCCCACTCTGATCTCTCCCCGTTTATGTTCTCAATAGTTAAGTTACTTGTACATTACCTGGTGCTTGTTCCGCCGACTCACCGCTGCGGCCAGGTCTCAGACTTGGGTCTTTGTTGCCGGCCAGGTCAGCGAGGTTGTTGGTGCTCGCTGCACGAAGTCACATGAAAACTGCTCAAAAACTTCCTGGAGAAGTTCGTCAAATTTCCTCTTGAAAACAGCTTTGGTGTTGGTAATTTCTTTTACATTTTGTAGGGAGTGGTGTAGCTTAGTAGTAGCATCTTCGGCTCACACTCAAAGGACTCGGGTTCAGTCCTATGGCGGGCACATACAATAGACAAGTTTCCTTTCGCTTTCTGCCACTGTTCAGCTTGCAGTAAGTAGGTACCCGTGTGTTAGCAGACTGTTGCGGGTCGCATCCTGGGGAAGTTGTGATGGTATACTTAGAGGTGGGTTTACAAATGAGCCAAGTAATTCAAGTTTATAAAATACTTACGCTTACAGGCTTCGATCTGTCACCTGACAACATTAAAGTCTGCATGCTTCCTAGTTACTAACTGACTGCTGTAATATAATTCCTAGCATGTATTAACACTGAAAGTGAAGTGTTACTGAGAAATGCACTTCGGTGTATGTACCGGCAGCTTTCAGTAGTGTATGTACCGGCAGCTTTCAGTAGTGTATGTACTGGGAACCTGCACTGGTGTATGTAGTGGGAACTTGCACTGGTGTATGTACTGGGAACTTGGACTGGTGTATGTACTGAGAACTTGGACTGGTGTATGTACTGGGAACTTGGACTGGTGTATGTACTGAGAACTTGGACTGGTGTATGTACTGGGAACTTGGACTGGTGTATGTACTGAGAACTTGGACTGGTGTATGTACTGGGAACTTGGACTGGTGTATGTACTGGGAACTTGCACTGGTGTATGTACTGGGAACTTGGACTGGTGTATGTACTGGGAACTTGCACCGGTGTATGTACTGGGAAATTGCACTTCTCGCAACTGCTGAAACTTACCAATCATTGCGAGCCAGAAAAGCCTTCACATTGTATTATATTGAACACAGGTGTGAACGATACATCATACATTAGTACTCGGAAAATACTGCAAAGAATAGTTCCAAATCTGCGAAGCGAAATTGCACCTTAAAAGAAAGGAAGTCATGGTAGGCAGTGCAGGTATGAAGCAGCGGTGCAAGAAGTACACTTAAAGCAATAAATGTGAAGGACCTAACACTTCTCATCACCCTTCAAACACAAGGAAAAGGGACCCTAACTGGTATTAAGGGAAAACTTAATTTCCTACAAAGTGTTGCTGATTAGCTAGGCTGTGGTGAAACCACACAAGATACACAAAACATTACTAGGATCATCACAAGGGAAACAGAGACAGAGTTTAAAATGGTCTGGTGATACCGACAAGATGTGAAGAAAGACACTTAGGTACAATTCATAACGTTTATTAAAGGAAACGTTTCGCCACGAGTGGATTCTTCAGGACTGAAAAAGTCACAAGTGGCGAAACATTTTCTCTAATAAATGTCCTGAAGTGTACATAAATGCACTGGTGTGAATTGGTGCATTACCATCTTGGAAGATACCGCTAAAAGGTACCTGTAACACATTTAAATTGATTATAATTATCAGTCATTCGACAGTTCAATCAGCAGGTGTTCATGTTACTTGGTCTAACCACCGCTGTATATATCCTTGTTTCCCTACCCTCCGCTCTCACTTTAAACTGACATGTTTGTTATAGTGAGAGTTATGTCTGCTGAAACAGTATAAACCTTATATTGCATCTTGTGGCAGCCGGGCTTTAGAAAGAGTGCACAAGTTGTGTTATATTGAGAGGAAGGAGTGTAGCTGCTGGGCCCTTGAAGGTGTACACCACGTGTGTAATATTAATAATAATAATAATAATTAAAAACAATAATAATATCTTTACTACAAGTACATGTACAAGGTATACAGGCCTAGCTGACATC
>NC_091322.1:9553529-9598529 GCF_038502225.1 Cherax quadricarinatus | reverse complement strand
AGAGAGAGAGAGAGAGAGAGAGAGAGAGAGAGAGAGAGAGAGAGAGAGAGAGAGAGAGACCGAGCGAGACCGAGCGAGACCGAGACCGACCGAGACCGACCGACCGACCAGTCCACCACAGGGCCTTCGGCTAACCCACCTTCATGTTTCCTTTTTAGCCGACTGCTGTGAGTTGCACCCAGTGAAAAATATCTTGGAAAAGTCCAGTCCTGCTGGAATGTCGTTTACCGTGTACAACCCCCACTAAGATGGTATGTAAGAAACTGCAGCACTTGTTGAAAGTGTTAGTGTTGAGTATTAGTGTTGATTCTAATGTTAATTAATTTTAAAAAATCGAGAGCGTGTTGTGTGGCTTAAGTCTGGCATCACAGAACATTGTCATCATGTGACAAATCCTCGTGTCATTTAACTTTCACTGATAAATGAACTAACAAGAGAGATACCCAGGCTGTTATTCATGAGAGAGGACACAGGTGGCAGCTAAAAACGCAGGTGAGTCACAGGGACGTTAAGAAGTAATTTTCTAACCTTGAAATTAACAGTTGAAGCAAATTCGAAGAAGCTATAATGGGGCCAAAAGACTTGCACACTTTCAGGATTAGGTATGATATAGAGTGAAGGTCAGGAGGCAGTAAAACCAGTGGATAGTGTTAAGAGGCGATGCCAGGGACTGACTAGACTCGGACATACTACCAGAGTACAACTTAATTACATTCCCACGCCAGTTTTAACCATTTATCTTACTGACGCTGCAGATTTTAACATAATATTTATTTCTATTTATAAGGTTTAGTTTTATCTTGCGGGTGTGGCAAGTGTACAGAGGCGGCGGCCTGCGATTTACAGACACCCGAAGTAAGCAGATTTACACACATCAGTACCTACACATGTGATATTTAGGAAGCGGTTGAATATTTACAGCTGCTGAGCCGCAGTAGCAGTGTATGTAAAACAAAATACTTCATATTATGGCTTTCTGTACAGACAGCTCGCTTGTAAGTGTAAATGTAAGTAAGCAACGCATGTAAATTGAGAACCGAGGACCTACATTATACTTTACGATAAGAGCACTGAATGGTCTCTTAAGTCCAAGCGTCCTTCCACAGGTATCTCTTAGGATACTTTTTGCACTCCTGCTTCTAGTTGGGCGCAACATGCATTGTGGTTTAATGTTTAGTTGTTTCACTATTTGTTTCTAGCATATGTAGCTAGTTAAATGAGTTTATAGCAATATTTTTCTAGGATATTAGGTGAAGTTATGGCAGTGTTCAGAGAGTTTCGCGTATGTTAGGTGACTATATTCCTTGCACATTCTCCACCTGAATATGCCTAAGGATGTTTTGAGGGATCAATGCCTCTGCTGCGCTGTCCCAGACTAGGTTTCCTGTAAGGTTAAGGCCTGATTAACTAGACTGTTGGTAAGATACATGTGCAACAGTTTGGTATCTTTATTCCGAAACTTTTCGCCTACACAGTAAGCTTCTTCAGTCGAGTAAAGAAAAAATGGTAGAAGCAGTAGAGATGTGACGACGATGTAATCAGTCCATCACCTTTGAAGACGTAGTTTTGAGGTGGTCAGTCCCTCAGCCTGGAGAAGAGTATGTGTTCCATCATTGGGAGGGACGTGACCTCTTAATGATTACATTTCTTCTACTAGTGGCCTACATCTCACCGTCTGACAGTATATAAAGCTCCATACTGTTACTTCAACTTCACATTGTTCCAGAGTATGGAACAAATACTCTTCTCTAGGCTGAGGGACTGACCATCTCAAAACTACATCTTCACATCTCTATTGCTTCTACCAGCTTTTCTGTACTCGATTGAAGAAGCCTACTGTGTAGGCGAAACGTTTCGGAATAAAGATACTTGACTGTTGCACATGTGTCTTACTACCATCCTGTCGGTATTTTATACCATTGTATTATTCAACTAGGCTGTTACCGCTGGCCGCACGGTCCGACATGCGAAACACAACCAGGCTGGTCAGGCTCTGATTTGAGGAACTTGTTCAGTTCCCTCTTGAAGACCGCCAGAGGCTTGCTGGTAATTCTCTGTTCGTTGAAGAGTCGAGGACCTGTGACACTCATGGAACTCCCTCTCTTATTTTATTCGTCGTACCCCTGCTTTTTAGTGGAGATATTGTGCACCGTCTGCAAGTCTCTTACTGTCATACAGAGTAAAGTTGGTGTTCAAGTTCGGAACCAGACCCTCTAGTATTTTCCAAGTATTAGTTATTACGTACCATTCTCGCCTACCTTCCATTGAACACAGTTGAAGAGACTTCAGGCGTTCCCAGTAGTTGAGATGCTTGGTTAAGTTGATACATGTGTAATTTTGATAATCTTCAAGTATACAACGAGTGACTTACCTGTCGTCTGAAGTCTTTTCTTCGCCTTCCATTATTAGTGTTTTTCTTCCTCCTTATTTTCACACCTGGTTTCTCTGAGTGATTTCTTTAAAACATTTGTTAAATGTGTTTTTTTAAGTTTAGTTTTCTAAACTCTTGATATTAAAACTTTTAATAATATCCAATAACGAGTCATTTTGAGATAACCTTAAGTTATCATTCTTGCCTATAATATCCATTTATTACTTGTAATTCCTCATTACATGTGTTAATATGGCTGACCTGTGACTTAATCTACTTGATGAAAAACCTCAGTAACTCTCGTTAGATTTTATCTGTGTTCCATTTTGACGAATCAAGTGATGATTTTACTCTGGACGTTTTATGTTGCCTATACACAACTTTCTGACCAGAACAGATGATGGTGCCTGATACTACAGCTCAGAATCGCAGCTGCAGACCTACTGACCCATGCTAAGCAGGTCCAACTCACCCCCACCCATACCACTCGTATTGTCGTCCTGTACTAGAGTTGGCATGACCAGTTGTAACTCCACCTTCGGTGTGTCACAAACAGAACTATAACTCTTGATCAGTGTCATCAAGACAGCTCTTGATCAGTGTCATCAAGACAGCTCTTGATCAGTGTCATCAAGACAGCTCTTGATCAGTGTCATCAAGACAGCTCTTGATCAGTGTCATCAAGACAACTCTTGATCAGTGTCATCAAGACAACTCTTGATCAGTGTCATCAAGACAGCTCTTGATCAGTGTCATCAAGACAGCTCTTGATCAGTGTCATCAAGACAGCTCTTGATCAGTGTCATCAAGACAACTCTTGATCAGTGTCATCAAGACAGCTCTTGATCAGTGTCATCAAGACAGCTCTTGATCAGTGTCATCAAGACAGCTCTTGATCAGTGTCATCAAGACAGCTCTTGATCAGTGTCATCAAGACAGCTCTTGATCAGTGTCATCAAGACAGCTCTTGATCACTGTCATCAAGACAGCTGATTCCTATGTTAGTGGTATGGGGAGGTAGGATGTGGGGAGGGATGCACTTGTGTCCTTGAGGTGCAAGTTTTTTTGCATGTCACACTGTGTAATGTGAGAAAGTCACCCCTAACAACACTATCAATACAGCCGCCGCCACCACTGCCACCATCACTACCAAACCAACCCCCACCACTGACACGCCACTGCCAAACCCTCCACCACCACTGACACGCCACTGCCAAACCCTCCACCACTTCCATTAGTACAGCCACCACCACCTACCTGGAGTGTATTCCGAGGGGTCAACGCCCCCGCTGCCTGTTTCTTGACCAGGCCTCCCGGCGGATGGCCTGATCAACCCTGCTGTTGGTGCAAGCTGCACGAAGTTCATCGTATACACTATAGCCACTATCGTTACCATCTGCTAAAACCAGCATCACAAGCAAGAGAGAGAGAGAGAGAGAGAGAGAGAGAGAGAGAGAGAGAGAGAGAGAGAGAGAGAGAGAGAGAGAGAGGGTAAAGCTAGTCACTTTAAATCAAGATGCACTTCACTTCTGTCAGTGACATTTACACGTCTCCTGATGTAACAAAGGTCGCTCAATAACCAGTTACGATTTGTGTACTGCCTTCCATTCTCCTTCCTTTCTCTCTCTCTCCCTCTCCCTCTTCCTCTCCCTCTCCCTCTCCCTCTTCCTCTTCCTCTTCCTCTCCCTCTTCCTCTCCCTCTCCCTCTCCCTCTCCCTCTCCCTCTCCCTCTCCCTCTCCCTCTTCCTCTTCCTCTCCCTCTTCCTCTTCCTCTCCCTCTCCCTCTTCCTCTTCCTCTTCCTCTCCCTCTGCTCCCTCCCTCTCCCTCCCTCCCTCCCTCTCCCTCCCTCCCTCCCTCCCACTCCCCCTCTCCACCTCTCTCTCTCTCTCCCTCTCTCTCTCTCTCTCTCTCTCTCTCTCTCTCTCTCTCTCTCTCTCTCTCTCTCTCTCTCTCTCTCTCCCTCTCTCTCTCTCTCGCTCTTCCTTTCCCTCTCCCTCTCCCTCTTCCTCTCCCTCCCTCCCTCCCACTCCCCCTCTCCACCTCTCTCTCTCTCTCTCCCTCTCTCTCTCTCTCTCTGTCTGTCTGTCTCTCTCTCCCTCTCTCTCTCCCTCTCCCTCTCCTCTCCCTCTCCCTCTTCCTCTCCCTCTCCCTCCCTCCCTCCCTCCCACTCCCCCTCCCTCTCCACCTCTCTCTCTCTCTCTCTCTCTCTCTCTCTCTCTCTCTCTCTCTCTCTCTTTTTTTTTACACAGGGTTTGACAAGGTTAAGGATCCCTAGCTTTATTGACAAGCTATTTACAGGTTAAGGATTCCTAACTTTATTGGCAAGCTAAGAGCTGTTACCTACATCAGCTCATTTGAAAGCATTTTTATTGTTGTGAGACATACAAGTAGGAACAGGATGAAGTTGGAGCCATCTGTGGGCCAGCATTTTCATTTGATCAACTGACGTTATCTTTAGCGAGGACATACACTCTGATGCAGAGTGTGAGCGGCAACAATTTTTTTTATCGTTTATGATTGGTTGTTGAAAGTGTGGTGTGGTAGCTTGACCTTGTGTTACCTCACAAGACACCATGATTACCACCAGCTACTGCAGTGAAAGATACCAAAACAAGTGTGGAATAAACCCAGTGAAGAACAGGGGGAAAAAAGACACAAGTACAAGGAGAAAACACCACGTCAACAAGCGTGGTCCAAGACTCTTCAGCATACCACCATACTGCAGGTATAGATACACACAGGCTCACACACAGGCACGGGTACGGGTACACAGCCTCACACACAAGTACAGATGCTAGTTGTCGTCTCAGGGTGGATGAAAAGTGAAAGGCTCCAGTGAAATTTAACACAGTTTTAAGAGTAGGTATGATTAAGGCTCTTAGTAGTTAGTGTTGATGGCATTATTCCTAAACACTCCTCATACATGTTGCCTTCACGTTAGAACATGTTGCCTTCACGTCAAAATGTTATTACAGATACGGTAACATCAAATTAATTAATTTTCAATTGTGTTTTAGGAGAGACGGTGACGCACCGCGGAAGTTCACATCCAAGTAAATTATCTTTTTGAGAGAGTGGGTTGGTGGTGATCACTTTCTTGAGAGTCGTCATGACTATCATGATCATGTCTTTCCAGGTGCTCCTCTCCTCTAGGATTGTCTGAGCTCCTTAAGTCTCACCTAGTACATAGTTAATTAACCTGGGTTCCGATCCCAACATAATGTGGAACCTTTGGATGCTCTCTAGTTTCTTAATACTTGTGATAATCAAGTGGGAGCTCCAAGGTGACCTTCCTGTAAGGTGTCTTTAGTATTTTATTCTTTGTGAAGGTTACTGAAAGCATGTTTTGAGTTGTCTGGTTTTGCATATGCCACCTAATAATGTTAACAAAGTACACAAGGCAAATGTTGCAAAAGCTAGAAAAATGATTGAGTGGATAATGAGGAATATCAAAACAAGACAAATATTGTGCTCTCTCGCCTGGAGCACTGTTTAGTGCCGATGACTCCATTCTCATTTCCTTTGTTTATCACCTCGAAATTCTTTTCTTTTCTCTGCTTATGTTTTATCTTTTTGATGTGCTAGTTCAAGCACCGTTACTAACATTTCTCTGTAGTTCGTCCTCTACAAGTTTTTATTTTTATCCTATAATTACAATCGTCTTGCTACTTTCTATATAGTGTGAATGTTAATTATTATACCCTATGTGGCTCGAAGTGGTGCGGTGTGAGCCATTAGTGTGTTGTAAGAGAAGGCATTAGGTAGTGTGTGTAGGACGAGGCATTAATGTGTTGTAAGAGAAAGCATTAGGTAGTGTGTGTAGGACGAGGCATTAATGTGTTGTAAGAGAAAGCATTAGGTAGTGTGTGTAGGACGAGGCATTAATGTGTTGTAAGAGAAAGCATTAGGTAGTGTGTGTAGGACGAGGCATTAATGTGTTGTAAGAGAAAGCATTAGGTAGTGTGTGTAGGACGAGGCATTAATGTGTTGTAAGAGAAAGCATTAGGTAGTGTGTGTAGGACGAGGCATTAATGTGTTGTAAGAGAAAGCATTAGGTAGTGTGTGTAGGACGAGGCATTAACGAATGGCGTAAGAGGGAAGTGCGGGAGAGTAGTACAAGAAAAAATATGAGAGTATTCCAACACTGCCCACTACCACCACTACCTCTATGCGCCATGCTGGATAATTAAAATCTGTTGGTACTCATGTGTACTGACACGCAGGGGAAGGTAAAGGTGTAAACAGTGTGTGGGTGAGTTTAATCGCTTAGTCGATTGCAGGGGTCGATTCATAGCTCCTGGCCCCTCATCTTTACTATTAACGATCGTCTTCATTGATTTCTGGCTTCTAGGGCCAGAAAGATGTTCGTCTTCATCTCGTAGAACGTAAGAAACATAAAAAGTTGGGTATAATAATGCGAGTTGATTCGTCATTTAGAAACACTGTAGCACTTAATCACTTCCTTAAGCTGCGAGATCTATTTAGTCTACCTGAAGAGTGTTCCGGTGGTCAACCCCTCCCATCCCGGGGCCCGGTCTCAGACCAGGCCTTCTGGCGGATGGCCTGATCAACCAGGCTAGCTGCACGCAGTCCAACTCGTATATTACAGCCTGGCTGATCAGTAAATGACATGAATTTATCCAGTTTCTTCTTGAAAATAACAAGGGGGATGCTGGTAATCCCTCTAATGTATGAAGGGAAGGTACTGAAAAGTCTTGGTTCTTTCATGCTTAATGAGTTATTTCTTGGTTTACTCATTGCGCCCCTGCCTTGCATTGGGCGTATTTTGCACTGTTTGTCAAGCCTCTTCGAAGAGATTTTTGTGTGCAGATACGGGAACAGCCCCCTCTAGAATTTTCCAGGTATAGATAATGATGTACTTTTCTCGCCTTCCTAGGAGTACAGTTGGAGAGGCTGAGCTTATTAAGGCAGTAAAGGTTCTCTGTACATTTTCCAGACCTGCACTTTCACCTGCCTTACAAGGGGATGGAAGAGTACAACAATATTCCAGTCTATAGAGAACAAGTGACTTAAGAGTATCATCATTGACTTGACATCCCTCTATTATTTTCATTGTTTCGGTTCTTGAAGGTGATATCTTCAGACATCATTCTTAAGTCCTTCACGTTACTTTTTCGCTAAAGTAAATAGTTTGAATTTTTGTACTGCATTTCAGTTTTGTTCTCTCGAATTTTCCTTAATTTGTCCTCAATGAATATAATATTGGTTTATGTAGCCCACTGCAAGACTTGGTTTACATCAGTTTGGAAATTTGCTGTGTCCTCAATGGATGCCATTCTTATACAAATTTAGTATCATCTGCAACAGACGATATAGTGCTATTATTTATGTCTTTGTGTCAGATATGTGGATGAGAAAGAGAATTGGGGCAAGAAATGTGGCAGCGTCTGATTTTGCTTTGTTCACTTACTATCTATTTGTTCAGAAATTTAAAATCCATCCGCTAACTTTTCCAGTTATTCTCGTTGCACGCATTTTGTGCACTGTTACATCACAATCGCACTTTAAAAACTTCGTCAACAGTAAGTTTGCATGTTATGGTGCTCCTGGTGGAGTTTCTGGAGACGACGATGTAGGATATGTTATGGTGCTCCTGGTGGAGTTTCTGGAGACGACGATGTAGGATACGTTTCTGGAGACGACGATGTAGGATATGTTATGGTGCTTCTGGTGGAGTTTCTGGAGACGACGATGTAGGATACGTTATGGTGCTCCTGGTGGAGTTTCTGGAGACGACGATGTAGGATATGTTATGGTGCTCCTGGTGGAGTTTCTGGAGACGACGATGTAGGATATGTTATGGTGCTCCTGGTGGAGTTTCTGGAGACGACGATGTAGGATATGTTATGGTGCTCCTGGTGGAGTTTCTGGAGACGACGATGTAGGATATGTTATGGTGCTCCTGGTGGAGTTTCTGGAGACGACGATGTAGGATATGTTATGGTGCTTCTGGTGGAGTTTCTGCAGACGACGATGCAGGATATGTTATGGTGCTCCTGGTGGAGTTTCTGGAGACGACGATGTAGGATACAACGTATATATCATGTTACAATACTATTTCTGGATTTCTTGGGGGACGACGCTGTACAATATATTCTGTTACGGTACTCCTGATGGAGTCCCTAGAGACGATGACGGAGACAGGTGATAGCCATAACCTGAAGGGTTAATTCTGTATATAACATTTGAGATAAGTGTATGTGGTGGTCTGTAAACCAGAAAGAGAGAGGAACATTGTTTTATTTTTGTGAGTCCCTCGTGTGATGGAAAGGTTGGATAGCTTGAAATACTTAATCTCTTTGAGATGTAATTTTGCCTATAAACATACTACAGCTACTACCTGAAGGATTGTATTATTGTGTTTATGGTCGCTATATGACCCATACGGGTTAGTCGCTTGTTTTTGAAGAAAATTATTGTAACCGCGTTCTGTAGCACGGCAAACCCTTGTGGGTCATTCAACGAAAGTAGTCTTGATCCTGGGAGTGGCATCGCTGTCTTGAAGGCTCGAGAGATACTAGCTGACGGCGTGTGAAGTGTCTTGGTAGAGGTGACTTGATAAAGTAAGCGCTGCGTGACAGGGTATAACTTGACGGGGGAATGACCAGAGGATGAGGAAGGGCGGAGGGATGGGCGGGATAGATGACAGTCACCTCACGTGGCAGAGAACAAAAGAAGGAAGATAACATTGTGATTGTAACTCTTTCAAGCTAAAACGGGATTGTTTCCCTTCCACCTGTAGACTAAACCATCTTCCTTCCTACTCCCTCCTATATGGTTCTTGTTATTTGTAATTGTTTTGTTGTGCTTTCTTATTTTACTCGATTTATTATAAGCATCTTGCCCTTCAAGCGACGTGAATGTGCTTTGACTGCGGTGAAAAGCTCTTGATCCAAAGAATTGGAGCTACCCTCCCTAAAATCAAATTTGATTGCTTTCCATTGCCTCAAGCGTTATATGACCCTATTATCTTCACGATGCCTGCACTTGACTTCAAGTTGGTGTGTTGTGACTGGTCTGAGACCCGGCCGCGGGGGCGATGACCACGGGATTCTACACCAAATATACAACGGGTGAAAAAAAATGTAAAAATAAGAATTGGTTTGTGGGTTTTTTGTGATGGTTTGTAGTGTGATTATTGTGGTTAAGATGTTTTGGTTTGTGTGGTTGATGGAAGTGATGGTCAGTGTTGTGGTGGTAGCCATTGTGGTGGTGGGCTCTGTTACATGTCGATAATCTGCGTATATTTTCCTGGATCATTACCCCTGCAGCTCGGTCAAAGACCAGGCTTCCTAAACTACAAGGTGAATATTGTGGGAATGAAGAAGGACCATTAAGACGTACACGGGAACATAAGTATATTCATTCACAAATGTCAGTAAACGTATGTAAAAATTTACCTGTCATCTTTGATGTTGATGAGACAGAAAAGAGGATCAATCCTGCCAGAGTGCAGACTTCCGTCGCGTACACATTGAAGATGGTAGTGGGTCCCAGGATGATGACTGTTCACTAACCTGGTGTTAGTGGTGAAGGTGACTTGAAACAGTGGTGTTGAAAGTAACGGTGCTGGTGTAGTAGTAGTAGTAGTAGTAGTAGTGGTGGTGGTGATTGTGGTCGATAATAGTGTAAAATGGTTTTTGTGATGGTATAATGGTACTGGTGGAAGAGAAGCATGTTTGTATTAGCAGAGGGGAAAATATGGTTGCATTGGTGGAGAGGAAGTATGGTTGTATTGGTGGAGAATGTGTATTGTTATATTGGTGGAGGTGGTGTATGATAATACTGGAGGAAGATGTGTTTGGTTGTATTTTTGGAAGTGGTGTATGGTTGTATTGGAGGTTACCTGGAGGTTATTCCGGGGATCAACGCCCCCGCGGCCCGGTCCATGACCAGGCCTCCTGATGGATCAGGGCCTGATCAACTAGGCTGTTACTGCTGGCCGCACGCAGTCCAACGTACGAGCCACAGCCCGGCTGATCCGGCACTGACTTTAGGTATCTGTCCAGCTCTCTCTTGAAGGCAGCCAGGGATTTATTGGCAATTCCCCTAATGCTTGATGGGAGGCTGTTGAACAGTTTTGGGCCCCGGACACTTACGGTGTTTTCTCTTAGTGTACCAATGGCGCCCCTACTTTTTATTGGGGGCATTTTGCATCGCCTGCCCAGTCTTACTTTCGTAGGGAGTGATTTCTGTGTGCAGATTTGGGACCATTCCTTCCAAGATTTTCCAAGTGTAGATTATGATATATCTCTCCCTCCTGCGTTCCAACGAGTACAAGTCAAGTGCTTCCAAGCGTTCCCAGTAGTTAAGGTGCTTGACAGAACTTATACGTGCAGTAAAGGATCTCTGTACACTCTCTAGATCTGCGATTTCACCTGCTTTGAATGGAGATGTTAATGTACAGCAGTATTCCAGCCTAGAGAGAACAAGTGATTTGAAAAGGATCATCATGCGCTTGGCATCTCTCGTTTTGAAAGTTCTCATTATCCATCCTATCATTTTCTTTGCACGTGCGATCGTGGCACTGTTGTGATCCTTGAAAGTGAGATCCTCAGACATTACTACTCCCAGGTCCCTTACATTATTTTTCCGCTCTATTGTATGGCCGGAGTCAGTAGTATACTCTGTTCTAGTTATTATCTCCTCCAGTTTTCCATAACGGAGTAGTTGGAATTTGTCCTCATTGAACATCATATTGTTTACTGTTGCCCACTGGAAAACTTTGTTTATATCTTCTTGGAGGTTAACCGCGTCCTCAGCAGATGACAGCCTCATGCAGATCCTAGTATCATCCGCAAAGGATGATACGGTGCTGTGGTGTATATCTCTGTTTATGTCTGATATGAGGATAAGGAATAAGATGGGGGCGAGTACTGTGCCTTGTGGAACAGAGCTCTTCACTATGGCAGCCTCCGATTTAACTCTGTTGACCACTACTCTTTGTGTTCGATTTGTTAGGAAGTTGAAGATCCATCTCCTCACTTTCCCAGTTATTCCTTTAGCACGTATTTTATGGGCTATTACGCCATGATCGCATTTGTCAAATGCTTTTGCAAAGTCTGTGTATGGTGTATAGTTGTATTTGTAGAGGATGTGTATGGTTGTATTCATTCATTACTGACTTCTCTCCAGTCTTTGAATGTAGAGTTTAAAGGTGAGAAGCTCTTGTGCACGACACACTATGTATCTCTCTCTCTCTCTCTCTCTCTCTCTCTCTCTCTCTCTCTCTCTCTCTCTCTCTCTCTCTCTCTCTCTCTCCTCCCTCTCCCTCCCTCCCTCTCCCTCCCTCCCTCTCCCTCCCTCCCTCCCTCTCCCTCCCTCTCTCTCCCTCTCCCTCAGAACCTCCCTCCCCTCTCTTCCCCTCCCCTCCCTCTCCCCTCCACACGGGCGCTCTCTTCCCTCCTTAGTCTGTTCTCCAGTTCAATGCAGTTGAATGAAGACTTGATAACAATTGATAATGAGAGGAGAAGAGAGTGGATGACGACTAAGGAGGTAGTGAAGGTTGAGAGAGCACTGCAGTGTGAGGGAGGAGACCACACCACACAGGCTATTGTCATACTTACAAAAGTCTTCACCCACAAAAGACCTGGAAGGAGGGAGGGTAGAAGAGGCGTTAAGTAGGTGAGAAATGGCTGGGAGAGAGAAGGGAAAGAGGGAGGACGAAAGGAAGATGTTTTCTGGGGCCAACATCGCCGGGGGCTTGTCCTAGACCAGGCCTCCTGGTGGATCAAGGCCTGATCATCCAGGTTGTTACTGCTGGGCGCACATAGAAACATCGTTATCTGCTGGTAATCCTCCTTCTGTATGATGTGATCTTTCAGTGCACTACTGGCACACTTGCTCTCCAGTGTAGGCATTTTGCACCATCTATCAAGCCTCTTGCTTTCGGAAGGATTGATTTCTATTTGTAGCTCTAGGACCATTGCCTCCAATTGTAAATTATGATGCCTCTTCTCTGCTACTTTCCAGTGAGATCACCAGGAAGAACAAGGGGGGTGTCCCTTCCACTCTCCTTCTTACAACTTTCCTTTCAAATTAAAATCTAAAAGCACTAACCATTTGAGACATTTGATCATAATACCCAGTGGTAATGACTTCCCAAAACCACTGCATAACCCACCTCAACCATCAGCCACTTCAGGAGTTTAACCACTCGGTAATTGATTGTTAATTAACCAAGGCATAGTAAAACAGAGGTTAAATCAAACAGATAATTATAAATTTAACATATTGCTATAAGGTTTGGCACGTTAATACTAAACTTACTAAGCATGATATTACATTAATACTAAACTTACTAAGCATGGTATTACATTAATACTAAACTAACACACTAAGCATGGTATTACATTAATACTAAACTAACACACTAAGCTTGGTATTACATTAATACTAAACTAACACACTAAGCATGGTATTACATTAATACTAAACTAACACACTAAGCATGGTATTACATTAATACTAAACTAACACACTAAGCATGGTATTACATTAATACTAAACTAACACACTAAGCATGGTATTACATTAATACTAAACTAACTTACTAAGCATGGTATTACATTAATACTAAACTAACACACTAAGCATGGTATTACATTAATACTAAACTAACACACTAAGCTTGGTATTACATTAATACTAAACTAACACACTAAGCATGGTATTACATTAATACTAAACTAACACACTAAGCATGGTATTACATTAATACTAAACTTACTAAGCATGATATTACATTAATACTAAACTAACACACTAAGCATGGTATTACATTAATACTAAACTTACTAAGCATGATATTACATTAATACTAAACTTACTAAGCATGATATTACATTAATACTAAACTAACACACTAAGCTTGGTATTACATTAATACTAAACTAACACACTAAGCTTGGTATTACATTAATACTAAACTAACACACTAAGCATGGTATTACATTAATACTAAACTAACACACTAAGCTTGGTATTACATTAATACTAAACTAACACACTAAGCTTGGTATTACATTAATACTAAACTAACACACTAAGCTTGGTATTACATTAATACTAAACTAACACACTAAGCTTGGTATTACATTAATACTAAACTAACACACTAAGCATGGTATTACATTAATACTAAACTAACACACTAATTCAGGACAGTTACTGAGGGAAATATAATATTAATACATGGGAAGACTGCTTGTATTGGTGGAGAGGAAATACTAATATTGGAGAAGTATTATTGAATTGGTGGAGGAAGTATGGTTGTATTGGTGGAGGAAGTATGGTTGTATTGGTGGAGATGTATGGTTGTATTGGTGGAGATGTATGGTTGTATTGGTGGAGATGTATGGTTGTATTGGTGGAGATGTATGGTTGTATTGGTGTAGGATGTGTATGGCTGTATTGGTGGAGATGTATGGTTGAATGGGTGGAGATGTATGAGCGTATTGGCGGAGATGTGTGGTTGTATCGGTGAGAGAGATGTATGGTTGTATTGGAGGAGATGTATGGTTGTATTGGAGGAGATGTATGGTTGTATTGGTGGAGATGTAGGGTTGTATTGGTGGAGACGTATGGCTGTATTGGTGGAGATACATGGTTGTATTGGTGAAAGAGATGTATGGTTGTATTGGTGGAGATGTATGGGTGTATTGGTGGAGATGTATGGGTGTATTGGTGGGGATGTATGGGTGCATTGGTGGAGATGTATGGGTGTATTGGTGGAGATGTATGTGTGTATTGGTGGAGATATATGGTTGTATCGGTGAAAGAGATGTATGGTTGTATTGTGGAGAGAAGTATAGTTGTATTTGTGTAGGATGTGTATGATTGTATTTGTGTAAGATGTGTATGGTTGTAGTGGTGTAGGATGTGTGTGGTTGTATTGGTGTAGGATGTGTGTGTGGTTGTTTTGATGTAGGATGTGTATAGTATTGGTGTAGAATGTGTATGGTTGTATTGGTGTAGGATGTTTATGGTTGTATTGGTATAGGATGTGTGTGGTTGTATTGGTGTAGGATGTTTATGATTGTATTGGTGTAGGATGTTTATGGTTGTATTGGTGTAGGATGTTTATGGTTGTATTGGTGTAGGATGTTTATGGTTGTATTGGTGTAGGATGTATGTGGTTGTATTGGTGTAGGATGTTTATGGTTGTATTGGTGTAGGATGTATGTGGTTGTATTGGTGTAGAATGTGTGTGGTTGTATTGGTGAAGGATGTGTATGGTTGTATTGGTGTAGGATGTGTGTGGTTGTGTTGGTGTAGGATGTGTGTGGTTGTATTGGTGTAGGATGTGTATGGTTGTATTGGTGTAGGATGTGTATGGTATTGGTGTAGGATGTGTATGGCTATATTGGTGTAGGATGTATATGGTTGTATTGGGGTAGGGTATGTATGGTTGTATTAGTGTAGGATATGTGTGGTTGTATTGGTGTAGGATATGTATGGTTGTATTGGTGTAGGATGTGTATGGTTATATTGGTGTAGGATGTGTATGGTTGTATTGGCATAGGATATGTATGGTTGTATTGGTGTAGGATGTGTGTGGTTGTATTGGTGTAGGATGTGTATGGTTGTATTGGTGTAGGATGTGTGTGGTTGTATTGGTATAGGATGTGTGTGGTTGTATTGGTGTAGGATGTGTATAGTTATATTGGTGTAGGATGTGTATGGTTGTATTGGCGTAGGATATGTATGGTTGTATTAGCGTAGGATATGTATGGTTGTATTGGTGTAGGATGTGTATGGTTGTATTGGAGTAGGATGTGTATGGTTGTATTGGTGTAGGATGTGTATGGTTGTATTGGTGAAGGATGTGTATGGTTGTATTGGTGTAGGATGTGTATGGTTGTATTGGTGAAGGATGTGTATGGTTGTATTGGTGTAGGATATGTATGGTTGTATTGGTGTAGGATGTGTATGGTTGTATTGGAGTAGGATGTGTGTGATTGTATTGGTGAAGGATGTGTATGGTTGTATTGGTGAAGGATGTGTATGGTTGTATTGGTGAAGGATGTGTATGGTTGTATTGGTGTAGGATGTGTATGGTTATATTGGCGTAGGATATGTATGGTTGTATTGGTGTAGGCTGTGTATGGTTGTATTGGTGAAGGATGTGTATGGTTGTATTGGTGTAGGATATGTATGGTTGTATTGGTGTAGGATGTGTGTGGTTGTATTGGAGTAGGATGTGTATGGTTGTATTGGAGTAGGATGTGTATGGTTGTATTGGAGTAGGATGTGTATGGTTGTATTGGAGTAGGATGTGTATGGTTGTATTGGAGTAGGATGTGTATGGTTGTATTGGAGTAGGATGTGTATGGTTGTATTGGAGTAGGATGTGTATGGTTGTATTGGAGTAGGATGTGTATTGTTGTATTGGAGTAGGATGTGTATGGTTGTATTGGAGTAGGATGTGTATGGTTGTATTGGAGTAGGATGTGTATTGTTGTATTGGAGTAGGATGTGTATGGTTGTATTGGAGTAGGATGTGTATTGTTGTATTGGAGTAGGATGTGTATGGTTGTATTGGAGTAGGATGTGTATGGTTGTATTGGAGTAGGATGTGTATGGTTGTATTGGTGTAGGATGTGTACAGTTGTATTAGTGTATAGTATGTATGGTTGTATTGGTGTATAATGTGTATGGTTGTATTGGTGAAGGATGTGTATGGTTGTATTGGTGTAGGATATGTATGGTTGTATTGGTATAGGATGTGTATGGTTGTATTGGTGAAGGATGTGTATGGTTGTATTGGTAAAGGATGTGTATGGTTGTATTGGTAAAGGATGTGTATTGTTGTATTGAAGGATGTGTATGGTTGTATTGGTGTAGGATATGTATGGTTGTATTGAAGGATGTGTATGGTTGTATTGGTAAAGGATGTGTATGCTTGTATTGGTGTAGGATGTGTATGGTTGTGTCGTAGGGGTTCTTAAAGGAGATAACGAGGGTTGAAGGTAGACACACTTGTTGGATGGTAACGCTATATTGTCAGACTGAGGTAATGGGAGATGGAGCCCAGCCTGCCGTGTCACTGCCTAGCTGGATGTCTCTACGCGGACTGAGAAGGAGGCAGAGGTACGAACGTACACAAGCGCATCCCGTGACGTCACACAAACAGTCACTCGGCCTAGGGATCTTTTATGTAAACACATGGATGGTACTATGATATGCTATACAACACAAATAAGGGGATCAGCAACTATGCTGACAGCTCGGTCATGTTACGTATGTCGTCTCGACATACACTACTATACTATAGGCTGAACAGGCAGGTGGTTCTGGGCTGATTCTATACAATAACAAATTCATATATAACTTAGAACTAATGGGTGGTATCATACTGGATGTTAACAAAAAGAGTTTTACGCAATGGGTGTTAACGTAATAAGTTTTTAACGTAATGAGTTTCATTGTAATGCATTACGACTTATAAGAGCAAATCATTGTACAATATGGATGGAATTGATCGATCGATCTGTATTCATGCACTCTACGGATTCTGAGGAAGAATAAATATATATATACAAGGTGAAATTAACAGCAAAGGCATCTGGTGCACTCAGATCATTACTGTCAAATTCTCAGAATACGGAGGGAGCGTGAACACGAAAAAAAAAATTCTGAAAAACTGATCAGTTAATAACAAACAGTTGACAATTTCCTTCGTCTCGGACAACTAGTTATACAGGCTGTTTACATCTAAACCCAATTCTGCGAGGGCAAGGTTTACATATGCAGAATGGTTATCATCTCTTGGAGGATCGAATTCCTCTGCAATGGCTAACACATGCCTTGACTGAGGGAGATCTGACGAGTATCTACAAAAGATACAGCTACATGGACGATCTGAACGAGTATCTACAAAAGATACAGCTACATTCACTAGTGACTGTGGTATTACTAACTCTTCTGCTAGGAGTACTCAACTCGACTGTTTGATACAGTAATTCTTGGCTCATTACAAAGTCACTAATGGGTGCTGGTGGCTTCACAGTCAAAATAAGATCTTCCTGGAGCAGGAATCGAATCACCAGAACACAAGGGATTGGTTCTTTCTTGCTAGAGGAATGAACAAACTAGGTGGAGTGGATGACTCTCCCCGGTTGAAAAAATTAACGCTATAACACGCAATATGAGCATGGGAAAACGAATCTATCTCACTGCAAGCACAGGGAAAAATAAATGAACATGGTGTTTAACGAGGTTATTTGGTGTTCTGGTAGCGGGTGGTTAATGATACGTCTTCGGAGGCTTCTTCGTTTATTGTAAAGTCGTGGTGGGTACACAGGCTTGTGTGTTTGTGCCCATGGCCTGGGCAGGGCCATCCCATGAGAGAGAGCTGGGAGGCCTTGTGTCTTGCTGCTAGGCCGCTGTGTGAGTGAGGGTGAGGCAAGTCTGGGCATACTGAAGTGGCAAGGCCTATAGGTGGCAGCACCAGCATGGCGCGAAATATGAACTAAGCTGGCAGACAGCATGGGCTGTCTGTGCAGACAGTACAGGCTGTCTACATATGCTCGGCCACCTGCCACCTACCGCGCGTCGTCCCAACGCGATAATACTGGTGGTAAAAGAAACTCGGTCTCTCTCTCGTAGGAACAAGGCACAGAACACAAAATGAAAACATATATATACATATGGACATGGAAAAAAAACTTCCTACAGGGAGGGAAGAAAAAACATGTGGGGTGTGCTAAACTTCGTGGTCATAGGCAGTGAGCATCGAAGGGCATCACTGCACGCCTTCCTGCGTCTGGACAGATACTGCAACACAGGAGACATCACTGCGGCTGAGCTGTGATGTAACAGGGTACGGTCTCCTCTGGAACAGTGAAGCAGACATCGTAGGAGTCGCTGCAGGTTTTCACACAACCTGGGGCACGACATGCTGGTGCCCTCGAGTGAGGCGTCGACAAAACTCGGCAACTGGGCAGGACTAAAAGGCAAGCGACTCAGGAGGACACTTCTCGACTAGTACTGTCGCTGGGCTGTCACTGCCGGCGAGTTGTGGAGCGAGTCGTGGCAGAGACGACTGGGCAAAACATCTGGGAGTCGTAACATCATACACCAGACTGCAGTGAGAGAGCTAGCAGTCAAAGTGACATCTTTGTGCAGGCTGCTCACTGAAGCTTGTGACATGAGGCTGACACAGCGCCTGCCGACAGGGCTAACTGCGGCTTGGCGAGTATCATTCGGCAGTTGGAGTTATAGCAGAGATTAGTCTAAGCGTCCCCAGACTTGTTTCTCTACATATAACTGCACTCTGACGGTCTGGAGGTGAAGTGAAACAAATCTCGATGGGAATCATAGCAGGTACGATTCTGCAGAACATCACGAGCGACGAGCATAAAAGCTTTCTGTACAAGAGGGCTCGGTCACTCGGGGCTGTCTGATAGCTGTCAAACACACTGGTCACACGGGTGACTTAACACAGTGGTGCTACTCAGGTCTGGCTCAGACCTCACTGGACACACAGAAACTTTACAAACACACCGCGGTACAACATGTGAGAACACTGACTGAGAGGAATTAATTAACACACGACATACATTTTCTCTCAATCTTCTCAACAATACTGAAACAATTACTGAACACTCGATGGTGACATGTGATGTCAGGCGTGATGTCGTGAGGTGACGTCAGCAGACATCTCGAGGTGACGTCAGCAGATATCTCGAGGTGACGTCAGCAGACATCTCGAGGTGACGTCAGGCAGACATCGTGAGGTGATGTCAGCAGACATCGTGACGTCATGAAGTCGGGCAGCATTGTGGGTGACGTCGATGTGATGCGGGCAGCAGACCACAGCATGTGGCCTTGGGACATCTGGTAACTCACGTAGCTCGTAGGTCTACGTGACATCGCCCACACCCACGTGGCGTCGCGATCCACGTGGCATGCTGATCTACGTGGCATGCTGATCCACGCAGCTTCGAGTGGCCTCGGGCACTCGGATACACAGCTCTGGCAATGAATCCACGAAAAACAGCAGAAAACAAAGCAGAGGGAGTGGGCAGTGGTGAGTGGTGTATGGTAGATGGGTGAGCGTGAGTAGGGCGAGCATGGGCAAGGTGAGGAACAGCCACTTCCTCTCCTCTCCTCCCCCACCCACAAATACGTAGAGAACTCACACTGGACGCAGAAATCACCACAAAACTCACCTCTGGCTTGCTGAAACAGCTGTGCTGAGCTGAACAACAACAACAGCAACATACAAGTGATGCTGAACACGTGACTTGAGAAACAGTGTGGGACACTGTAGCGTGGAGTCACTGGGACGCCACTCACAATTCTCGAAGAAATTCGGCAAATTTCGGCTGGATCCTGCTTGTACCTGTGTCTGGGTGCTCAAACGTGCAGACACGACATCAGGATAACTTGTTGAGAGACGGATGCTTCTTGTGTAGGGTGATGAAGTGAAGATGACTTCATACCTCTTCCTTCCTCGCTTTGGGCAAACACACTGCTGCGACCACAGCTGCTACCATTTATAACGGGTTTGGCGTTCTGGTAGCGGGTGTGAATGATATACGATCTCGGAGACTTCTTTCTTTATTAAGTCGTGGTGGGTACACAGGCTTGTGTGTTTGTGCCCATGGCCTGGGCAGGACCATGCCATGAGAGAGAGCTGGGAGTACTTGTGTCTTCCTGCTAGGCCGCTGTGTGAGTGAGGGTGAGGCAAGTCTGGGCATACTGAAGTGGCAAGGCCTATAGGTGGCAGCACCAGCATGGCGCGAAATATGAACTAAGCTGGCAGACAGCATGGGCTGTCTGTGCAGACAGTACAGGCTGTCTACAGGTGAACAACGCTGATATTCAACTGAGTCGCACACAGTGACACGAGGTATCAGCTATAAAGAAACTTCACTTACAAACGTTAACAACATTTGAAAGTTATTCGAGAAATAACTTCTTACATTGCAACGAATTACTGTCAAATAGGATGGGATCACAATCTGGAACACAAGGGACAACAACAACACTCAAGTGAGCACACTAGCCACAGAAGCGTCTTTCCGCAACGGCTTGTGGCATCAGCAAGAGATGGCATAACTCGTTGCAAGTAAAGTTCTTCTCAAAGCATCCCCTGGGAAGGAACGAGTACTTGAACAAGTCGCCATCGCAGGGATAGTAGTCTCAGCACCCAGGGTTGTCATTCTGTAATGAGATTCTTGAAAATTTGTGTACTTCGTACAAGATCTCTAAATCCACCATTGTTCCTCATCATCCTGCCAGCAATGGGTTAGCTGAACGAACCAATAAGAAAGTACTTGATGTCCTGAAAGCCACTATCAACCCCAATAGTGAAACTTGGGATGAAGTTATACCAGATGTTCAATGCGCCATAAATTCTGCTTACAATGCTTCCATAGGTGATACTCCACATTATGCATTGTATGGTGTAGACAAGCGTTTACCCTATGAGTTGTTATATTCCACTCCGAAACCCAATTACAACCCTGATGATTTCATAGCAACTCGTACCAGCATAGCTCAGTGTGTTTTTAGAAGAATCCGTGAAACACTTCATAAATCAACAGCAGAATTTACTAGAGTAACTAATAGCCGCCTGCCGTGTCACTGCCTAGCTGGATACGCCGACTGAGGAGGAGGCAGAGGTACGAACGTACACACATGCGCATCCCGTGACGTCACACAAACAGTCACTCGGCCTAGGGATCTTCTATTTAAACACGTGGATGGTACTATGATATGCTATACAACACACATAAGGGGATCAGCAACTATGCTGACAATTGTATTTAAGGATGTGTGTGATTGTATCAGTGTAAGATGCTTATGGTTGTATTCATTCATCACCGACTTGTCTCTTCAGTCTTTGAATGTAGTGCTTAAAGGTGAGGAGCTCTTGTGCACCACACGCTTCTCTCTCTCTCTCTCTCTCTCTTTTACACAGAGTTTGACAAGGTTTGGTTAAGGATCCCTAGCTTTATTGACAAGCTATTTACAGGTTAAGGATTCCTAACTTTATTGGCAAGCTAAGAGCTGTTACCTACATCAGTTCATTTGAAAGCATTTTTATTGCTATGAGACATACAAGTAGGGAACAGGATGAAGTTGAAGCCATCTGTGGGCCAGCATTTTCATGTAATCAACTGACTTTATCTCTGACAGCATGATGCTGTACGAATGTGTTCCATACTCGAGTCATCCTGGGTATATATGATCTCAGATGGAGTGATGTCTCTGTCTCTCTCTCCTATCTTTCTCCTCTCTCTGTCTCCTCTCTCTGTCTCCTCTCTCTGTCTCCTCTCTCTGTCTCTCTCTCTCTCTCTCTCTCTCCTCTGTCTCCTCTCTGTCTCCTCTCTCCTCTCTCTCTCTCCTCTCTCTCCTCCTCTCTCTCCTCTCTCTCTCTCCTCCTCCTCTCTCTCTCTCTCTCTCTCTCTCTCTCTCTCTCTCTCTCTCTCTCTCTCTCTCTCTCTCTCTCTCCTCTCCTCTCTCTCCCTTTCTCTCTCTCTCCTCACTCTCCTCTCTCTTTTTTTTTTACACAGGGTTTGACAAGGTTAAGGATCCCTAGCTTTATTGACAAGCTATTTACAGGTTAAGGATTCCTAACTTTATTGGCAAGCTAAGAGCTGTTACCTACATCAGCTCATTTGAAAGCATTTTTATTGCTATGAGACATACAAGTAGGGAACAGTATGAAGTTGGAGCCATCTGTGGGCCAGCATTTTCATTTGATCAACTGACTTTATCTCGTTGACATCATTATGCTGTACGAATGTGTTCCATACTCGAGTCATCCTGGGTATATAGGATCTCAGATGGAGTGAAGTTCTGGAGAAGGGTACAGCCAGAGTGAAGTTGCTGCTTTCTGCCCGTCTTGTGGCATAAAAGCTTGTTTCATGCTGTCCTCGAAGTGGATCCAAGTGTGGTAATTTGACAATATTGGCCTTGTACATAACAGTAAGGCCACCCACATCCCTCCTATGTTGAAGGCTCTGTTGAAATGACAGATCTATCCAGGATGGGTCCAGGCGAGAGATGAGACGTCTTGCTCTGTTCTCTACTGTCAAGCAGTCGCAGATGAGAGGGGGGGCAGGCAAACCAAGAAAGTGGAGCATACTCAAGGTGCGAGTGTACTTGTGCCTCGTACAGAATCTTGCAACCCCTACTGTCAAGTAGATGCGAGATACGGCGAAGTGCTGTAAGCTTCCTGGCTGCCTTGTTTGCAAGATTTACAACATGGTTCTTCATGGTTAGTTTGGAGTCAAATTTCACTCTCAAATTTCCTCTCTCTCTCTCTCTCTCTCTCTCTCTCTCTCTCTCTCTCTCTCTCTCTCTCTCTCTCTCTCTCTCTCTCTCCCCCTTCCTGTCTCCCTTCCTCTCTCCCTCTCTCTCCCTTCCTCCCTCTCTCTCCCTTCCTCTCTCCCCCTTCCTCTCTCTCTCCCCCTTCCTCTCTCCCTCTCTCTCTTCCTCCTTCCCTCCCTCCATCCCTCCCTCCGTCCCGCTCTCCCTGTCCTCCTATCCCTCCCTCCTTCTCCCTCTCCAGGATATTGCATGAAACCTAAAATATTTTTTTTACACCTGCGTAATGTTCAACTTAAGTAGCAGCAGAAGTGGACCATTAGTACACTGACGATAGACAAGAATGAACGAAATTTTAAATGGGCATTGTTCAACATCCCACTAAACAAAAATAGGATGAAGAATGTTAATTTTTTTCATCTCTTCTGCAAGTACAGATCATATAACTGACATTTGAATTCTGCAGGATTAATATTTATAAGAAATTGAGATCATGCCTATTCATGCAGCACCTGGATCAGATTAATGAAATTACATATAAAAAAAGTACAAAGCACAACTAGCACGAGCCATCAGTCTCCTTTGGAGAATTGCCTGGTTCTAAGTGAATTACCACAGACCTTGAAGAGTGCAGACAGCGCCTTTACACAATTACTCCCCAGTACCCCTACCTTCCCACATAAAAGTCTTCGAAAGAGTGATGAGATGCCAAATTACACATTTTATGGAACAGCACAATCTGCTCAGCCCATCATGGTTTTAGAGTTGAGAAATCATGCTTGTCACAGCTGCTAAACCACCATGACAAAATTACAGAGGCGTTGGATAAAATAAAACTGCAGATGTGGTATACATGGATTTCACAGAGGCATTTGACAAATGTGATCATGGGGTGATTGCGCACAAAATGAGGGCGACAGGTATAACGGGGAAGTAAGTAAATGGATTTTCAACTTTCTGACAAATAAAATACAAATAGTATTAGTAAACGGAGCAAAATCCAGCGTTAGGGAAGTAAAAGCTTAATACCCCGAGACACTGTCTTGGCGCCTCGACTGTTCATTCTCACAACGTTGTGTAGCTTTAAAAATAGGTTGGATAAATACATGAGTGGATGTGGGTGGGTGTGAGTTGGACCTGATAGCTTGTGCTACCAGGTCGGTTGCCGTGTTCCTCCCTTAAGTCAATGTGACCTGACCTGACAAGGTTGGGTGCATTGGCTTAAGCCGGTAGGAGACTTGGACCTGCCTCGCATGGGCCAGTAGGCCTTCTGCAGTGTTCCTTCGTTCTTATGTTCTTATGTTCATAACAAACATGGATACAAATTTTTTTCGTTAGATTCAAAATGATTTTTGCGAAATTATTGCATACACAAATTTTCGCTTGCTCTGTTCAGCAAGAAGTGCTTTGCTATTTAAGCCAAAATCGCAAGTTTTACTTATTCAGCACGACATATACATACATATATATATATATATATATATATATATATATATATATATATATATATATATATATATATATATATATATAATGTGTGTGTGTGTGTGTGTGTGTGGAAAGTACCGGAGAGCTTTGTCCCAAATCTGCAGTCTCTCGAAACGCTTCAAAGGTATATGATTGGTGGCATCCAGAGCTCGGTTATATCTACTCCTGAAACTGTGTAGTGTATGCCTCCCTGACTCTTCATCTAGTGTGCTCGAGTTACCCTCCATCCAAAGACAGAAAAGTATTGCTTAACGTGCCTAAGTCTGACCTGCCACTTTAGTAGTGTGTCCCCTGGCTCCTCGCATCTCAGTCATATTTTGATGGGTAAGTGTAATTAGACAGAGATGGGAAGGGAGAGCAGAATAAAGGGAGATTTTAATATATGAGTTTATGGAAAGGGCAGATAAGGGAAGGGAAAGGAAAGCTACAAAGGATAAATAAAATGAAAAGTATGAAATGTAATGTTTAGGATAATAAGTGATATAACAGTATGAATATAAATGGGGAGGTGTGTAATAATTTACATTCTCTTACATCATTAGTAATACAAAATTTACAGGTTGTTGGATCTTAAGAGGCACGTAAGTACCCCCGTCTTCTAATAATATATTATTTTTTCCCTTATAATCTACCTTGTCCCTAATTACTATCGCATTTACTTTGTCGTCAAAGATTTGTTAAGTTATACCATGAATTAAGGAAAGATCTTAGACTTCACCTCACGAAACCGAGAGCGTAAATGTGATAGTAATTATGGACAAGGTAGATTACAGGGAAAAAATGAACATGTTATTAGAAGACGGGGGAACTTACGTACCTCTTAATGATATAACTTTTGATATAACTTAAACCTACCAGAATATAGGTGTATGGATTTGCAAGCCCACCGCATCACCCACTGTCCTGGTGATTGTAACAAGATCTCAGAGCAAGTACAAATTGCGTATAGGAAAAAGCAGCGCCACCATCCAGGGGCCTAGACTGCAAGTCTTGCTGCTGATATTATTTCTTAAGTGAAACTCAAGAGGATCGCCAAATAGAACAAAAGGAACATGTGAAAGACTTGGGAATAATTATGTCAGCTGACCTTTCTTTCAAAGAACACAATAAGACAAAGGTCACGACAGCCAGGAGGATATCGGGGTGGGTAATGAGAACCTTCATAACAAAGGAAATAATGCCAATTGTGACACTTTTTAACTCGCTTGTACTCTCTCATTTGGAATATTGTTCAGTGTTGACGGTCCCATTCAGAACAAGAGAAATATCAGAGCGGGTACAAATAGAGAGATCGTTTACGGCCCGCATTTAAATTACTGAGAATGATGTATATACATGTACTTTTTTTTTTTTAAATATAGAAAGCCCCTGGTTATGCAGAGCATTTCGGGCAACTTAGGTTAATCTTGTCCCCAGGATGCGACCCACACCTGGGCGAACAGAGACAGCAGGTGTTAGGAAACACGTCCAGTGTTTACATCCGTACCGGTGGCAGCGGGCCACCAGCGGCAATAGCCTGAGTGACCAGGCTAGCACCAGACAAGCTTGGCCCATGACCGGGCTCCGGGAGTAGAAAGACCCGGAGCTCATCAAAGGTACAATGGTACGAGGGCCTTGTCTCAAATCTGCACACTGACATATACTGGAGCGATAGATATGAGAGGAAGTGCAAGATAAACCCAGTGAAAAGCAAGGGTTCCGTGAGCACAATAAGGGAACACTGTATCAATATTCGTGGTCCCAGATTATTGAACATCTTACAACAAGATATCAAAAACACTGCTGGGACAAGTGTAGAAGTCTTCAAGAGGAAACTGAACAAGTATCTTCACCAGGTACCAGATTCACCAGGCAGTGATGGATATGTGGGCCTACGGGCCAGCAACAGTATGGTTGACTAGGCAAGCACCAGATGATCCTGGCTGATGGTCGGGCTCCAGGAGCAGAAGAACTCTCGGAACTCATCAAAGGTACCACTGCTACAGCTGTTCTACAAGCTCCTGGGTAACGTACCAGTCCGTTTTGAGAGTGGGTCTATTTTCGCTGAGTCCACACTTCTATGTTGACTGTCGTGTCAGCCAGGCTGTTGCTGCACCCGGTATGCAGGCCTACGTCTTCATCATACCATAAGGCAATGAAAAATATATGACCACGCTATGTTATTAATGAAACTCGTGTACAGTTAAGTGTAGTAGACGCCGTAGATTGAGCACACCATATATAATGATCGTACGTGTGTTAGGCAACACATTAGATATAATGATCACAGATGTAGCAGGCAGCATACCAGGTATAATGATCACAGATGTGGCAGACAGCACACCTGGTATAATGATCACAGGTGCAGCAGGCAGCATACCAGGTATAATGATCACAGGTGCAGCAGGTAGCACACCAGATAGTGTTTATATTGTAATATGAACACGTGAGTCAGGTGGCAGAAATTCATCACTGTGACTGTCCAGGGACGGGAGAGCACCAGTGTTGAGCTCTAACACAATTATCACATTTTCTGTCAAAACTTGGCTGCTAGAGGAGCGCCACTGTTTAATGGTATGCGGACGGAGGATCGAGCCTTCTCCCCTTCTTAAAGTGAATGACCCACACGGGTTTGGTGCTTCATATATATATATATATATATATATATATATATATATATATATATATATATATATATATATATATATATATATATATATATATATATGTTATATTCTGTTGACGAGGTGCGTGGTTAAATTCTGGTTGTTCGATCTCCTCACATGTAGCAGGTTGGTGAACAGCAACCACCCACAGAGAAACCACGGAGCGGGTGGGGGGGGGGGTTGAATCCATGGCGAGCTGGCCGAGTGGCTTACGCACTGGCCTGGAATTTTACGCCATGGGTTCAAACTCTACCCGTTCCGTGGATTGTTTGCAATTGTGTTATTACGATTTCGTGAGTCGCCCACAGAGGATGGAGCTGCATAAACATTTTGCACTCTGGCAAGATTGCTGATCTCTTTCTCGTGAATAGAAACGATAGCAGGTAGATCTTACAAACTTACACTACATTCATAGCTACTTTCCTCCTGTGTTTATTAACATAGGTATCATAGTTACGTATCGTATCATTCACTATATACGTGACATAACACGTAATACTGAGCAAGCCTCTTGAAATATCAGATTATTTAGTCTGCTAATACTGTATTGACGAGTAGTTGATTGATCGTTGTGGCACTCATAAATTACCAGTAATGTTGGAGGTTTGTTGATACTGAGCGCAGGCATAAAGTGTGGGAGGGTTACGGGAACGCGTGGGCGGGTGTTACGGAGAGCCTAGGAAGGAGGTTGAGCGGGCGAGCGAACCTGGTCTGGGGCGGTGGTGCACCGGAGGTGGCGGAGGTGCGCCTGAGGGGGCAGGGATGCGCCGGAGATGGCAGGGGTGCGCCGGTGATGGCAGGGGTACTTCGGAGACGGCAGGGGTGCGCCGGAGGTGGCTGTGGTGCCGGCTTCATCCTAATGATTGGTTTCTTATTCTATATAATATAAAACATGTCCTGTCTCTGCACTCCCCGTCGCTCCAGCCACAACTAATGAAAGCTTCTCATAATACCTCTCTTCACAATTTAAGTCGCGTTTAGTGGTAGGAGGAAGTGTTACACAAATAACCCGTACATAGAAGAGAGGAGCTTACGGCGACGTTTCGGTCCGACTTGGACCATTTACAAAGTCACAGTGTGACTTTGTAAATGGTCCAAGTCGGACTGAAACGTCGTCGTAAGCTCCTTTCTTCTATGTGTGGGTTATTTGTGTATCGTTTCAGTCACGGTATTGTGCCTTTTTTTGTTATATACTGAGTAAGTGTTAGGTGTGTGGTGTTAAGCACACCTAACACAAATCATGCCTCCTTCGCCTACATTGTTTTGTTCTGCCAGCAGCCAGCTCACGTACATGTCACCGTAATTCACTCCACTTGTTTCTAAACAGCTGAAAAGAATAGTCAATATTATCAATACAGCGTTAATGTTAAATTAAAAAAAGAGAGTGTCGAATGTTGTCAATTCTGAGGATCACTGTCCTCTCGGCTAGTTACCAGACCAGACCTTCTGATTGATAACCATATCTGTGCTTAATAATAACCCACATGAAGAGAGAAACTCGCGAGATAAATTGGTTGGTATATTTCGATCCCCTTCTGGGATCCTTTTTATCTGTTGAAAAGGATCCCAGAAGGGGATCGAAATATTCAGACCGATAAATTTTCTGTGTTTAACTCCATGTAGGTTATTATTGAGCATTGACAAGCGTTCATTACACTTTAGTTATCCATATCACTATACATTGTTGTTGTACACAAAAGGAGCCGTTTGCAAAACTAAGTCTTGAAGAGAAGAAAACATGGAATCTTCAAACTAGACTTCTCGAACACAAATAAGTATGTAAACCGGATAACATGAAGGAAGAAAAACGCAATTATATGGAACTGGAGAACATGCGACTTCTCTCCAAGGAGGACGACAGGACCTGAAGATAGTGTTCAGAAGCTGCCGGCATTTAAACTTAAACCAACTAAACCATTAAACTGAATCAAGGAGCAGTACAAATGACTTTCCAGATTTAATTTACAGGGAAGTCACCAGTGCGAGTGCAAGTGACACTTTCATCCACACACCTCACCGTCACAGATGTTAGGCGAGCCCACCAAATACATACATACACATACATATATACATGCAAACATATGTGCACGCGCGCACAAACACACACACACAGGGGTGGGTTGATTGCATCTTCTTGGACTGCAAGAAGACCTTCGACACAGTTCCTCACGAGAGATTAGTGCAGAAGCTAGAGGATCATACGCGTATAACAGGAAGGGCACTGCAATGGATCAGCAGAGAATACCTGACAGGGAGGCAACAAGAAGTAGGTGATGAGGTATCACATTGGGCACCTGTGACGAGCGGGGTCCCACAGTGGTCGGTCCTAGGAGTAGTGCTATTTTTGGTATATGTGAATGACATGATGGAAGGGATAGATTCAGAAGTGTTCCTGTTCGCAGATGATGTGAAGTTAATGAGGAGAATTAAATCAGATGAGGATCAGGCAGGACTTCAAAGGGACCTGGACAGGCTGGACACCTGGTCCAGCACCTGGCTTCTCGAATTTTATCCCGCCAAATGCAAAGTCATGAAGATCGGAGAAGGGCAAAGAAAACCGCAGACGGAGTATAGGCTAGGTGACCAAAGACTGCAAACCTCGCTCAAGGAGAAAGAGCTTGGGGTGAGTATAACACCGAGCACATCTCCGGAAGCACACATCAACCAGATAACTACTGCAGCATATGGGCGCCTGGCAAACCTGAGAATAGCGTTCCGATACCTTAGTAAGGAATCGTTCAAGACACTGTGGAACGTGTACGTCAGGCCCATACTAAAGTATGCACCACCGGTTTGGAACCTACACTTGATCAAGCACGACAAGAAATCAGAGAGAGTGCAAAGGTTTACAAGGTTAGTTCCAGAGCTAAGGGGAATGTCCTACGAAGAAAGGTTAAGGGAAATCGGCCTGACAACACTGGAGGACAGGAGGGTTAGGGGAGACATGATAACGACATACAAAATACTACGTGAAATAGAGAAGGTGGACAGAGACAGGATGTTCCAGGAGGTAACACAGACACAAGGGGTCACAGTTGGAAGTTGAAGACTCAGATGAGTCAAAGGGATGTTAGGAAGTATTTATTCAGTCACAGAGTAGTCAGGAAGTGGAATAGTCTGGCAAGTGATGTAGTGGAGGCAGGAACTATACATAGTTTTAAGACGAGGTGAGATAAAGCTCATGGAGCAGGGAGAGAGAGGACCTAGTAGCACTCAGTGAAGAGGCGGGGCCAGGACCTGGGTCTCGACCCCTGCAACCACAATTAAGTGAGCACACACACACGCACGCGCACACACACACACACACACACACACCTACACACACACACACACACACACACACACACACACACACACACACACACACACGATAAAGCACATGGAGCAGGGAGTAGACCTAGTAGCGACCAGCGAGGAGGCGGGGCCAGGAACTATGAATCGACCCCTGCAACTACAAATAGGGAAGTGCGCGCGCGCATACACACACACACACACACACACACACACACACACACACACACACACACACACACACACATACTGCAGCATATGGGCGCCTGCCACACATCAGAACAGCATACCGACATCTTAATAAGGAATCGTTCAGGACCCTGTACACCGTGTACGTTAGGCCCATATTGGAGTATGCGGCACCAGTTTGGAACCCACACCTAGCCAGTGAGTACACACACACAGGCAATGGGGCCAGATAACATCTCCCCATGGGTATTGAGAGAGGGAGCAGAGGCGCTATGTGTACCCCTAACAACAATATTCAATACATCTATCGAAACAGGGAGATTGCCTGAGGCATGGAAGACAGCAAATGTAGTCCCAATCTTTAAAAAAGGAGACAGACATGAAGCACTAAACTACAGACCAGTGTCACTGACATGTATAGTATGCAAAATCATGGAGAAGATTATCAGGAGAAGAGTGGTGGAACACCTAGAAAGGAATGATCTCATCAACAGCAGCCAGCATGGTTTCAGGGACGGGAAATCCTGTGTCACAAACCTACTGGAGTTCTATGACATGGTGACAGCAGTAAGACAAGAGAGAGAGGGGTGGGTGGATTGCATTTTCTTGGACTGCAAGAAGGCGTTTGACACAGTTCCACACAAGAGATTGGTGCAAAAACTGGAGGACCAAGCAGGGATAACAGGGAAGGCACTACAATGGATCAGGGAATACTTGTCAGGAAGACAGCAGCGAGTCATGGTACGTGGCGAGGTGTCAGAGTGGGCACCTGTGACCAGCGGGGTCCCGCAGGGGTCAGTCCTAGGACCAGTGCTGTTTCTGGTATTTGTGAACGACATGACGGAAGGAATAGACTCTGAGGTGTCCCTGTTTGCAGATGACGTGAAGTTGATGAGAAGAATACACTCGATCGAAGACCAGGCAGAACTACAAAGGGATCTGGACAGGCTGCAGACCTGGTCCAGCAATTGGCTCCTGGAGTTCAATCCCACCAAGTGCAAAGTCATGAAGATTGGGGAAGGGCAAAGAAGGCCGCAGACGGAGTACAGTCTAGGGGGTCAGAGACTACAAACCTCACTCAAGGAAAAAGATCTTGGGGTGAGTATAACACCAGGCACATCTCCTGAAGCGCACATCAACCAAATAACTGCTGCAGCATATGGGCGCCTAGCAAACCTCAGAACAGCATTCCGACATCTTAATAAGGAATCGTTCAGGACCCTGTACACCGTATACGTTAGGCCCATATTGGAGTATGCGGCACCAGTTTGGAACCCACACCTAGCCAAGCACGTAAAGAAACTAGAGAAAGTGCAAAGGTTTGCAACAAGACTAGTCCCAGAGCTAAGAGGTATGTCCTACGAGGAGAGGTTAAGGGAAATCAACCTGACGACACTGGAGGACAGGAGAGATAGGGGGGACATGATAACGACATACAAAATACTGAGGGGAATTGACAAGGTGGACAAAGACAGGATGTTCCAGAGATTGGACACAGTAACAAGGGGACACAGTTGGAAGCTAAAGACACAGATGAATCACAGGGATGTTAGGAAGTATTTCTTCAGCCACAGAGTAGTCAGTAAGTGGAATAGTTTGGGAAGCGATGTAGTGGAGGCAGGATCCATACATAGCTTTAAGCAGAGGTATGATAAAGCTCACGGCTCGGGGAGAGTGACCTAGTAGCGATCAGTGAAGAGGCGGGGCCAGGAGCTCGGACTCGACCCCCGCAACCTCAACTAGGTGAGTACAACTAGGTGAGTACACACACACGGGGCCAGGAGCTATGACTCGACGCCTGCAGTCACAGGCGAGTACAAACACACACACACACACACACACACACACATACACACACACACACACACATATATATATATATATATATATATATATATATATATATATATATATATATATATATATATATATATATATATATATATATATATATATATATAAAATTTCTGAGTCCTCAGCAGAACTGGAACTTTCAAACTCAGTATCAGAGTACACAATACTTTACCCACACAGACTTCAGGATATATATATGTCGTGCCGAATAGGCTAAAATTGGTCAATTAGCAAAAACGAGTCAATGTTTGTTATTGACTTGCTAAAACTGTGCAGCGAATTTTCTGAATTAAGGTTCAGTATATAATATGTTTAGTACCACACATGTTAGTTAATGTTACCTCTCACACTCTGCTCCCTCTCGCTTACCCCTCATTTCCCACTCCCTACATCCCACCAACGCCTTCAGCCCACCAGCTCCCAATTTTCTTGCTGCCTGTTCAGTGTTCACCCACTAGCCCCTGCTCACCCACCCACTGTTCAGTGTTCACCCACTAGCCCCTGCTCACCCACCCACCTGTCAGTTCTTCCATAACTACAGCTAACACAAATGCATGATTTGTCCTTCAAACTGTACTCCCTGGAGCGCTGGCGAGAAAAATATATCACAATTTACTGTTATGATGTACTAGTAAGTAGAGGGTTTGGCTGGGTATTACTAGTAACTAAAAGGTCTGACTTGGTAATGCTAGTAACTAGTGAGTCTGACTGGGTAATATTAATAACTAGTAGGTCTGACTGGGTAATACTAGTAACTAGTGGGTCTGACTTGGTAATACTAGTAACTAGTGGGTCTGACTTGGTAATACTAGTAACTAGTGGGTCTGACTTGGTAATACTAGTAACTAGTGGGTCTGACTTGGTAATACTAGTAACTAGTGGGTCTGACTTGGTAATACTAGTAACTAGTGGGTCTGACTTGGTAATACTAGTAACTAGTGTGTCTGGGTGTTACTAGTAACTAGTGGGTCTGAGGGATTGATTGGGTTCATATCAGCACGTGGAACTTTCCCCTCAGTTAAACTCAGTGGTTCAGTGAGTGCATTGAAAGAGAACTCAATGAGTTTAAAGGCCCAAGAGTCTTAAACACTTCTTTCATAAATAAGGGGAATTACTAAGTGGGTGTAACTCAGTCTTCCAGTTAGCCGCAGAAAACAGTAATGTTCACTGCTTACAAATTTCAGTTACTCTGTTATGGAAGACTTGAGGAAATAAAAGCTAGATCGGAATATAAAACACATTCTGCCCACACAATAGAGAGTAAACTAATGTGAAGGACTTAGGAGTGATAATGTCAGAGGATCTCATCTTCAAGGATCACAGCTGTCACCATCACAGCTGCAAGGAAAATGATAAGATGGATTATGAGACCTTCAACACAAGGAATGCCAAGCCCATGATGATCCTCTTTAAATCACTTGTTCTCTCTAGGCTGGAATACTGCTGTACACTAACAGCCCCCTTCAAGGCAGGCGCAACTGTTGATCTAGAGAATGTACAGAGAACTTTAACTGCACGTATAAGTTCTGTCAAACACTTAATTACTGGGAACGTTTAAAATCCCTAGACCTGTAGTCCTTGAAACGCAGGCGAGAAAGGAGCATAACACCTGGGGAAATCCTAGATGGACTGATCCGAAATCTCTACAAAGAAATCATTCCCTACGAAAAGTAAAAGACTCGGTGGACGATGTACTATGCCTCTACTGAAAAGCAGGAATGCCGTGAGCACACTAAGAGAAAATACAATTAATGTAAGGGACCCCAGGACTATTCGACAGCCTCCCATCATACATAAAGGAATTACCAATAGACCCCTAGCTGTCTTCAAGAGGGAACTAGATAGGTTGTTGTTAAGGCCATTTCCTGACCAACCGGACTATAGCTCATACATTGGACTGCGTGCAGCCAGCAGTAACAGCCTTGTCCACCGAGAGCCTGGTCATGGACCGGGCCGACAGGGGATGAAGTTGACCCTCTGAACACTAGATAGGTAGATAGACCCCTAGTTGCCTTGAAAAGGAGGAAAGTTGAGGAGTTCCTATAGTTCCTGATCAACTGGGTTGTAGTGCATGCGTTGGACTCCTTGCAGCCTCTCAAATTGGAGGCCTTGTCTGCGACCAAGCAGCGTGGAGGTTGACCCTAGAATCACCTACAGGTAACGTACTGGAGAGTATGAGGCATGGTAACTCGTGTGTAAAGAAGACACAGTATGCGGCTTCTTCAGGGATCTTGATATAATCAATCAAATGAATAGTTACAGTACTCTGATTGTCACAGTACGTTGACTATCACAGTATCCTGATTGCAACAGTTGAACAAAAACTCGCTTGTTGGAGAATGTACATAATAACTTATATTTTCCTAGGGGCTACAGTAAACTTTGATCCATTTAAAGAAATGTGTCGATAGAAAAAAATTCATGAGATATGCAACATGAAAACTTCAAGATTGAGATTAATGAGGATGGGAGGAAACACCGAAATATACCTTGAGGAAGTCTCACAAAACGGAAAAAGTCAGTAAGCAACGATGTAAATGAGACTACCACAGCTAATACACAAAGTTTAACAAAAAATTGCGACATGCCTGCTACAAGTGCTGCCTCCGGTGAAGACAAGAAATATTTTTAGGAATTAGCAACAGAGAGGTAAAAAGACACACAAAATCGCATAAAAAACTGTTAATAAAAAGAAGCAAGAAGTGTTTCTTTATAACTGGAGTAGTTGAAGAGTGGGATGAGCAGCGGGGAGAGGTTAGAGAGTGCAGAAACTATGGCAACGCTGAAAGTGTGACACAGTGCGGGACAACAGCAGCTCAGCACTGAACATGTAACCACAACTGGGTAATTACTCATGCACGTGTACACTCATTCACTCAGGCAGGCTACTGCTGGTACAGAAAACAGAGTAGGTGAGAGTGGCGGTAGCAGCAGCAGTGCAAGTCTCTCATGTATATCACAATATTTTTATATGAATATATTGGAGGGTTAGGTCCCAAATTTGCATAGGGAAACTAGCCGGCAGTGGAGCGAGACTCAAGGTAGGTTGTGCAGGACGGTATAACTGAAATATGGTTACCCACTGTAACACACGGGTGTTGGTTGCCACTGGGACGAGACACATAATAGGTCATATAGTATAGTGTCTGCGAGAAGTACGTAGGGCAGCAGTCATCGGTGGAATATAGTATAATATAATAATATATCTATTTCTACGAGTACATGTACAAGGTATACAGTCCTAGATGACATCAATGACATGCTACTATATAGAAAGCCGCTTGTTATGCAGAGCAATTCGAGCAAATTATGTCAGTTTTGTCCCAGGATGCGACACACACCAGTCGACTAACTCCCAGGTACCCATTTTACTGATGGGGAACATAGACAACCGGTGTAAAGAAATACGCCCAATGTTTCTACCCTCGCCGGGAATAGAACCCGGACCCTCGCCGTGTGGAGTGAAAGCTTTAGCCTCCAGGCCACGGGGCAGTAAGGTAAGTCCAGGGAGGGGAGGTAAGTCCAGGGTTCGACGCTGTTCAACACAGTGCCAGCGTGTATATTGAATCTTCTTGCAAGTACTTCCGCAGATTATCGCCTCCTGACCAGGATGATCAGGTTCAGGCTGGCGTTTTGAAAAGCCAGACTGTTACTTCTTGCAGCATGCAGTCCGTTGTAAGCATCACATCTACGGAGAAAGTTGCTCCATAGCTAAGTTTATCCACATTTTTGTGATCATAATGCTGGAGTTAAGAACGTTCAGCGAGGACGAATGAGTAATTATCAGGTAGACAGACTCCTCAGATAACTGCGTTGTCAGGATGGCTAAGGTTTCAGTTTGTGATGTACAACAAGGTCAAGTGTTAATGCTTATGATCAACTCAACATCCTCATTGAAGAATTTTACTCAGCAAGTGGCAAGAGAAGCAGCTGCAGCTCTGCCACTAGACTCATGGTTACATCCACCAGTGTGTAGCATTTATAATATTTGCTGAGTAACAATTAAGAAGCTTGGTCAGCTGGATGTGTAGTTAATTTAAGCTAGTTATTACTGGTGATACGCTTTCATGACTCACAAAATTGTAATAACACTGTTGCAAACAAAACACAGAGCGAGTGGGGATCGAACCCATGGCAGGCGAGTCCTAAATCTCGCAGGTCATTGTGTTAACCACTGGGCCAGCTGGCTGTAATAGGCTTCATCCAACTTGGTATATTTGTACACACCAAGAGGAGGTTAACGTGGGCACCACTGTGACCACAAATGCAGGTTTTTACAGACGAATTCCACACCAGCGTAGCTGTGTCGTGCTCTAGCTCAAGTTCCTTCAAACCTCTAATATGACTCACAAAATCGTAATAACACAACGCGCCCAACTCTTTATCGGCATTCCCCGTGTCCGACTAAACCTTTACAAAAATTCAATGTATTTCAAAGGACCTAAAATCTGGAACACCCTACCTGAAAACTCTAGAACTGTAGACACATTCATCACTTTCAAAACTACAGTTAGAAAACATCTTATCTCCCTGATACACCCCGACAACTAACTACATGATAACCACCTGGTGGTTCACAATTACACTCACTCACCCACTGACTATAAACACAGAAATACTAATCTTAATCTTAAAATAATGAATCCTAATTAGTCATAAGTTTGACTATGATACTCCAATATAGACACTTTGTATTGTGCTAAAACAAAAGCATTCACATTGCTAAACTCACAAATTATAATGTAGTCACCTAGCCTTAATACCATAATCTGTAAGGATTTAATGTTAAGAATTAATCTAAGTCTGCTCGAAATGCCTAGCCATGCTAGGTGTCCTAGTGGTCCCCTCTGTAATTAGTATTTTATAACATGTAAACCACACAATATCCAAATCCTGTAAACCCCACACTGTAACCCTTATAGAGAATAAACTTGATTTGATTTATCTTATATTTCATTTATTTGCAAATTATTACCATTGTGGTATGCTTTAATTAGTTACTTTTTATTGATAGATTATTATTATTATTATAATCAAGGGGGAAGCGCTAAACCCGGAGGATTATACAGCGCCTGGGGGGGGGGGATGTGGAAGGCATTCAGGCTTAATTCGGGGAACTGGAGCACAGATCCAATTCCCTAAATCAAGAGCCCCTCACCAACATCAAGGAACCTTCCTTGAGGGGATTTTATTGATAGAGGATGACCTAACTTTTAACCTTACCTAAATCTTAAATCCAGAAGATTTGCTGCAGATCTTATGTGAGAAATTCACAGAACTGAGGATGAGTTGGTGTATTATTATTATTATTATTATTATTATTATTATTATTATTATTATGGGGGGGCGCTAAACTCGTAGGATTATACAGCGCATGTGGGGGGGGGGAGGGATGTAAGGTATTCAGGCTCAATTCAGGGATACGCAAATAACCCGCACATAAAAGAGAGAAGCTTACGACGACGTTTCGGTCCGAATTGGACCATTTACAAAGTCACTTCTGGTTAATGTGACTTTGTAAATGGTCCAAGTCGGACCGAAACGTCGTCGTAAGCTTCTCTCTTTTATGTGCGGGTTATTTGTGTATCGTTCCAGTCACGGTATTGTGCCTTTTTTTTGTTAACCGGAGCACAGATCCAGTTCCCTAGATCAAGAGCCCCTCACCAGGGTCAAGGAACCTCCCTTGAGAGGAAGAGTTGGTGTAGTAGTGCATTAACACCACAGTAGTGAAGAATTAGACAGGTGTGTAACATCTAGGTATCTATATTTGCTGGCTAGTTGCCCCTGTGTCTAATTCTTCATCTTGTCGGTATTGTATACCATTTATGTAGACAACAGTAGTGGTTGCATGCAACAACAGCGTATAACCATCTTCGACATCAAACATTCCATAACACTTTAATGCATCATTATAACTATGTTTAAGAGAGGTGCGTAGAACAACAATTAGAAAAACATTGGGGCTTATTTAATAACGACAGTAGTTGAAGAAGAGGAAGAACATGAAGATGATCTCGCCCAGGCTGGGCGAGACGTGCAGTCTCCCCTACACCTGTTACCTCTGTTTATCTGGTGTAAATAGATAGCAAGAGTTAGTCGACTGCTGTGGGTCGCATCTTAGGAAAAGACATTAAGACCTTCAACGTAAATAAGCCGCACTGCTTGGCTGTAAATTACTCGATAATTAACCCTTTATCTTCCTCTTGTAGATGTTATACTCATAAAAGTTATATCTGCATCTCAGTTCTTGAAGGTTCACATCAAAAGTTACTGCCCTTACAAGTAACAAGTCTTGAAAAAATTGTTCCCCAGCCCCCATTGTCCAAGATAGACGGTGATCGCTAGGTAAATACACCGGAAGCAGTCTGATACACTACACTGTTGGAGGAGGGGAGAGGAGGGGGTAAGAAGAGGGAGGAGGGGAAGGGAATCATAACACCTTCTGAATCACACACATTACAGTGAAAATCATGTACTCAAGGTTGCACTCTCAGTTACTGGGGTCAAGACACCACTACTGACCTCGCCCGCCCGCCTCTTGACTTGCCTTCACCCCAACATAGCTGTGAACGGTGTCCAGTTTTTTCTGGTCTGGGGCAAAGCTTTCCTCTTGATTGCTTGTTCAACCAATTTGTTTATGTTGGAGGCTCGTTAACCCACGTAGCCATCACAGCCCGTTAGATCTGGTACAACCCATCCTAGCGAGTTTCATCAAATTTCTCTGTCTAGTATACACAGTTTAACATTGTGTTAGTGTACAAAGTGTAACACTTTGTTTACACATTCTCAACCCTTCACACACTCTTAGTGTCGGTTAACTTAGGTTAACGTATATTAACCTATAATTCCGGATAATTACCCGATAATAATGAAATTGAAGACTGGTGGCCTACGTCTGGCAACGCAGAATCTTCTCTGAAATTTTGTTCGTACATTTTGGAAGGCTAGTTAGATACAAGAACCTTTGTGACCTCTGTAGTTCTGTTGCTCTCCTGTCGACACGATGAACAGCAGTGTGCAGTAAACCGCTGATGTTAGTTGTCGTAGCTTTATATGATGGTGTGTGAGTGTAAGTGACACTCTTGTAAGCAGTGGTGAAGAGTGTGTCACTCTTGTAAGCAGTGGTGAAGAGTGTAAGTGACACTCTTGTAAGCAGTGGTGAAGAGTGTAAGTGACACTCTTGTAAGCAGTGGTGAAGAGTGTAAGTGTCACTCTTGTAAGCAGTGGTGAAGAGTGTAAGTGACACTCTTGTAAACAGTGGTGAAGAGTGTAAGTGACACTCTTGTAAGCAGTGGTGAAGAGTGTAAGTGACACTCTTGTAAGCAGTGGTGAAGAGTGTAAGTGACACTCTTGTAAGCAGTGGTGAAGAGTGTAAGTGACACTCTTGTAAGCAGTGGTGAAGAGTGTAAGTGTCACTCTTGTAAGCAGTGGTGAAGAGTGTAAGTGACACTCTTGTAAACAGTGGTGAAGAGTGTAAGTGACACTCTTGTAAGCAGTGGTGAAGAGTGTAAGTGACACTCTTGTAAGCAGTGGTGAAGAGTGTAAGTGACACTCTTGTAAGCAGTGGTGAAGAGTGTAAGTGTCACTCTTGTAAGCAGTGGTGAAGAGTGTAAGTGACACTCTTGTAAGCAGTGGTGAAGAGTGTAAGTGACACTCTTGTAAGCAGTGGTGAAGAGTGTAAGTGACACTCTTGTAAGCAGTGGTGAAGAGTGTAAGTGTCACTCTTGTAAGCAGTGGTGAAGAGTGTAAGTGACACTCTTGTAAGCAGTGGTGTATGAGTGTAAGCGGCACTCTTGTAAGCAGTGGTGAAGAGTGTAAGTGACACTCTTGTAAGCAGTGGTGAAGAGTGTAAGTGTCACTCTTGTAAGCAGTGGTGAAGAGTGTAAGTGACACTCTTGTAAGCAGTGGTGTATGAGTGTAAGCGGCACTCTTGTAAGCAGTGGTGTGAGAGTGTAGGTGTAATTTACACTCTCGTAAGTGGCTACAGGCAGACAACACTTAAGTGGATTTATATTTTATCTGGGTATGATCAACTAAACTTTTTAAGTGGAAAGTTGAGATATTTAGGAAGAAGGATTATATTACTACCTGTTGATGGTGCCGGAGGGATCAGGCACTTGAATGGAGTTCAGGGAATGACGGGGTTGTCGGGTCATTTTAGTGCAACAAGCACTTCGTCTTGTATCCTGAGACTCACCAAGACAGTCACGTGTCTAGACAACACAACAAGCATTGTCTTGTATCCTAAGACTCACCAAGACAGTCACGTGTCTAGACAACACAACAAGCATTGTCTTGTATCCTAAGACTCACCAAGACAGTCACGTGTCCAGACTACCTTTGATATACCTTTGAATAATTTCGAGAGTATATCTACTCTCTGAGCCCGGCCATGGGCCAGGCTCTTCTGGTCAACCAGGCTGTTGCTGCTGGAGGCCCGCTGCCCCACATATCCATCACAGCCTGGTTGATCTGGCACCTAGTGAAGATACTTGTCTAGTTTCCTCTTGAAGGCTTCAACACTTGTTCCAGCAGTGTTTCTGATATCTTCTGGTAAGATGTTGAAAAGTCTGGGACCCCGGATGTTGATACAGTGTTCCCTTATTGTCCCCACCGCACCCCTGCTCCTCTCTGGGTTTATTTTACACTTCCTCCTATATCTCTCACTCCAGTATGTTGTTATGGCAGTGTGCAGAATTGGGACTACACAACAAACACTGCACCATGAGACTCGCCAAGACACAGTCACGTGTCCAGACAACACAACAAACACTGCACCATGAGACTCACCAAGACACAGTCACGTGTCCAGACAACACAACAAACACTGCACCATGAGACTCACCAAGACACAGTCACGTGTCCAGACAACACAACAAACACTGCACCATGAGACTCACCAAGACACAGTCACGTGTCCAGACAACACAACAAACACTGCACCATGAGACTCACCAAGACACAGTCACGTGTCCAGACTACATAACAAGCACTGTCTTGTACCAAGAGACTTGGGTAAGAGTCGCGTGTCCAGCCAACACATCACCTCTCAGCAGTTACCGTTAAAAAAAAAAGATGTACAAGCTTAATGGTGGTATTGCCTGAGGTCTGATTAGTAGTAAGAGATGTGTGAGGTGCTTGTATCCTTCACACTGTACTTGCTCCTTCATGGTGCTGTGGATTCCACCCAGCTACACTTTACTTGCTGTTCACGGTACTTATCTAATATGGGAATAAATGGTATAAAATACCGACACAATGGAAATATAAACACAAATGCAGTATAATGTGATCCTTTATTGACAACGTTTCACCCACACAGTGGGCTTTTTCAAGTCACACACGGATCTACCTGGGGTTGGAAGGTACGGGAGTATTTATAGTCATGTTCAGAATGTTGAGGTCAGGTGGAGAATGCTGCATCTGATGATCTACCGGGTGGGGTTATAGAGTCTTGGGTAGCTTGGCAGGGGTATTGGACAAGTTGTAGACCTTCTGCAGTGTTCTATGTTCTTATGTGGGATAGCGATGAAGAAGTTTCTTGGCGAGTGGTTCAGCTATGTTATAGAAGCCATTGTTCTGGTTGAAATTGTTGGTTATAGAGATAAGCGATGATTCCAGGATTCTTCTGTATTGAGTGTTGTCTTCTGTGGCTATAAGTCTTGACTTATAGCATTCTCCACCTGACCTCAACATTCTGAACATGACTATAAATACTCCCGTACCTTCCAACCCCAGGTAGATCCGTGTGTGACTTGAAAAAGCCCACTGTGTGGGTGAAACGTTGTCAATAAAGGATCACATTATACTGCATTTGTGTTTATATTTCCACTTATCTAATATGTCTTAATGGTTCTGCCTGGTCAGCCAGGCTGTTGTTGCTACTGTTGCTTTTGTTGCTGTTGCTGCTACTACTGTTAGCAGCTCTTAGCCATCACAACCTGATTGAGTAGGTATTTTGAGAAGGTAGTGGTCCAGATTTCACTTGAAAATGTCTTTTTTTCGTCAGTATTGTAAAAGTAGAAGTTTTTAAGAGGATACTAGACCTTTACCTGCTTAGTGACTGTTAACACTATGACAGTGGTACTTGACTGTTAACACTATGACAGTGGTACTTGGCTGTTAGCACTATGACAGTGGTACTTGACTGTTAACACTATGACAGTGGTACTTGACTGTTAACACTATGACAGTGGTACTTGACTGTTAACACTATGACAGTGGTACTTGGCTGTTAACACTACGACAGTGGTACTTGGCTGTTAACACTACGACAGTGGTACTTGACTGTTAACACTATGACAGTGGTACTTGGCTGTTAGCTCTATGACAGTGGTACTTGGCTGTTAACACTACGACAGTGGTACTTGACTGTTAACACTACGACAGTGGTACTTGACTGTTAACACTATGATAGTGAAACTTGGCTGTTAACACTACGACAGTGGTACTTGGCTGTTAACACTACGACAGTGGTACTTGTCTGTTAACACTACGGCAGTGGTACTTGACTGTTAACACTACGACAGTGGTACTTGGCTGTTAGCACTATGACAGTGGTACTTGACTGTAACATTGTAGCTATGTGTGGTAGCGGCACACTGCCGATGTACCCAGTTGCGTTGGGCAATTTTCGTTGGAGGGTTTGGGTTTGAGAGGGACCTGCCTAATAAGAACATAACGAAGGAACACTGCAGAAGGCCTACTGGCCCATGCGAGGCAGGTCCAAGTCTCCTACCGGCTTAAGCCAATGCACCCAACCTAGTCAGGTCAGGTCACATTGACTTAAGGGAGGAACACGGCAACCGACCTGGTAGCACAAGCTATCAGGTCTAACTCACACCCACCCACATCTACTCATGTATTTATCCAACCTATTTTTAAAGCTACACAACGTTCTGGCCTCTATAACGGTACTTGGGAGTTTGTTCCACTCATCCACAACTCTATTACCAAACCAGTACTTTCCTATATCCTTCCTGAATCTGAATTTTTCCAGCTTAAAACCATTGCTGCGAGTCCTGTCTAGGCTAGATATTTTCAGCACACTATTTACATCCCCTTTATTTATTCCTGTCTTCCATTTATACACCTCAATCATATCCCCCCTAATTCTACGTCTTTCTAGAGAGTGCAGTTTCAGGGCCTTCAGTCTATCCTCATAGGGAAGGTTTCTGATACATGGGATCAACTTTGTCATCCTCCTTTGTACATTTTCCAGAGAATTTATATCCATTCTGTAATACGGTGACCAAAACTGTGCAGCATAATCTAAATGAGGGCTAACCAAGGATGTATAGAGTTGAAGAACAACCTGAGGACTCCTATTATTTATGCTTCTTGATATGAAGCCAAGGATTCTATTAGCTTTATTGCGAACACTTATGCACTGTTGTCTTGGTTTCAGATTACTGCTAACCAGAACTCCTAAATCTTTTTCGCAATCCGTAATATTAAGATCTACATTATTTAGTTTATATGTGGCATGGTTATTGTCCTGTCCAACATTTAGAACTTTGCATTTGTCTATATTAAACTGCATCTGCCACTTCTCCGACCACTGCATCAGTCTATTCAAATCTTCCTGGAGTGCTCTAATGTCCTCGTCAGAATGAATTCGACGGCCTATTTTGGTGTCATCGGCAAACTTGCCGATGTCGCTCTTTATGCCCTCATCTATGTCGTTTATGTAGATTGTGAACAGCAGGGGGCCCAACACTGACCCCTGTGGAACACCGCTCGTGACGCTTCCCCACTCTGATTTCTCCCCATTTATGCAAACTCTCTGCTGCCTATTTGTCAACCATGCCTCTATCCAGGAAAAAATTTCTCCTCCTATTCCATGTGCTTTAATTTTCCTCAATAGTCTCTGATGTGGGACCCTGTCAAAAGCCTTACTGAAGTCCATATACACAATATCATATTCATTACCATGATCTACCTCCTCAAATACCTTAGTGAAAAAAGTTAATAAATTCGTAAGGCAGGAACGCCCCTTTGTAAAACCATGCTGAGATTCGTTGATTAATTTATGCTTTTCAAGGTGGCTACGAACTGCCTCGGCAATTATTGATTCCATAAATTTTCCCACTATGGAGGTTAGGCTTATTGGTCTATAGTTCGAAGCTAAGGACCTGTCACCTGTTTTGAAAATAGGTATCACATTTGCCATTTTCCACTTATCTGGCACCATGCCAGTTTGTAGTGATATGTTGAAAAGATTAGCCAAAGGTGTGCTAAGCTCCTCTTTACATTCCTTTAGAACCCTTGCATACAGTTCATCAGGGCCTGGGGATTTGTTAGGTTTTAATTTATCTATTTGCCTAAGGACCATGTCACTTGTGACCCTAATAGTGCACAGTTTATTATCGTCCTGTTCTACATAATTTATCATTACTGGAATATCGCTGGTATCCTCCTGTGTAAAAACTGAGAGGAAGTATGTGTTAAAAATTCTACACATTTCCTTATCACTGTCAGTGAGCTGACCCGAGGAACTTTTGAGTGGGCCTATCTTGTCCCTGATCTTACTTCTGTATACCTGAAAGAATCCTTTTGGGTTAGTCTTCGATTCTCTTGCAACTTTAACCTCATAATCTCTTTTTGCTTTTCTAATTCCCTTTTTTATTTCTCTCTTTAACTGAATATATCGATTTCTCAATTGCCCCTCTCCTCTTTTGATTTGCCTATATATGCCTCTCTTTTGACCAATCAGATATTTTAATCTATTGTTCATCCATTTAGGATCATTTTTGTTTGATCTGATTTCCCTATTTGGAACATAATTTGACTGAGCAGCTAGAATTATGCCCTGGAAAGCATCATATCGGCAACCATCACCACCTACCTGACCCTTA
>NC_091322.1:9496029-9548529 GCF_038502225.1 Cherax quadricarinatus | reverse complement strand
CAGCTTTATCAGTTCCTCTCGGTATTTTGTATGTCGTAATCGCTTCCTTATCCTCTTCTTCTTCCAGGGTGGTCAGACTATTCCTCGGTTACGGGACTAATCTGGTTGCAAACCCTTGGCTTTTAAGTATGCTTAATCAGGTGTGAGCTCCAAGTTAATATTGTGTATTCTAAGATTGGCCTCATGCACGTTGTGTACAGTCCTAAAAGATATTTTAAGATTTCTGAAGGCAATTTTGAAATTTTTGCATACCTGGCCTAGGCTGCCGAGGTCGTACGCTTGATGTGCTCTTCCGGAGATATGTCCATTGCCATATTTCTTTCTTTCGTCGTTTCTCGCCTCTTAATCTGTAGTCCATCAAGTTAGAACACAATGTGAATACTTTATGGGTGCCTCTCTCGTGCAGCTCAATAATAGAGGAATTTAATAATAATAATAATAATAATAATAATAATAATAATAATAATAGGTAGCTGTTAACATACGGCGTGTCACCGAGTGGAAGTCTTAACTTCTAATCCACGATATATACTTGGTCCTGGAAGGGGCCGCTGGGGGACTGACCCCTGGAAGGGGCCTCTGGGGACTGACCCCTGAAAGCATCCTTAAGGTATACCTTCACCAAATTTCACGAACTTGCACTGGTTTCGACTGAACCCTAGCAGTCACTTGCTTGACCACCCGTGTATCATGCCGAAATCTCACTGTCCTCTCCTGCTTATATTCTCATACATATACATGATTTGATCTCATCTGGTAGGTCATTTACATTTACATATATAAAAAATAGTATTGGCCCTAGTACTGAAACTCGGGAAAAAGACAGTTGGGATGCTGTACCTTCAGGAATGCAGCTTTTTACTGTTGCAGCTTCTAGTTCAACTTATTGATTATTATGTACTGCTTGGACCTACTTGAAAATAAGTTAAGGATCGTTTTGGCCACCTTTGCAGATACAACATATAACATTTTACTCTCGTATCCAATTACACCACTAGCACACTTCTTGAAGCTCTTATATAGTCGGCATCTTGCTTGTTTTTCAGTGCTTTTAAAATTATGTTGAAGGGTGCAGCAGATGTAAGTCAGGAGCGTCCAGCACTAACCCAACGTAGTTCTGAATTTACATGTAGTTGATAATTCTGGGGATGATATCCCTCGATCTCAGCATAGGTCTCATGATACACGGCAAAGTCAGTCAGGCTGTTGATAATTGCTTCAGGCAGTACGTACTAAGCACCCGTGGCCGGACAAATGATCGACGGACACTTTGACAACAGACATTTAACCGAAGGACAGTTGGCCGAACGGACATTGCGCCGACAGCCATTTGACCGAGCGGATAGTTAGGTTAGGTGAGGTTTGTCATTTTATAGCCTTTTTAATTTTGTTTGTTATTTTTATTTCTTTAATGTTTGGGAAACATACTGTGATGAATACCAGTTGGGTCATATGTCCGTTATGTTAAATGTCCGTTTGGTCAAATGTACTTCGGTGAAATGGCCGTCGACGAAGTGTCAGTCGGCTAAATGTCCGGGAGCTATAAGCGCTACACTTTGACTGATCAAGACCTGGAGGGAAAAACTTGCTAAGTTGCCACTTGGGAACTGTTGGTAATTTCTGTTATTTATGAAGGATGTTGAAAGTCTTGGATCCGTTGTGCATCTCTTGGTGCTCTTATTACACACCTGCCTTTCATCTTGAGTATTTTACATCGTCTGTTACACTTTAGGTTTGGGACTAGTCCCTCAACATCTATACTAAATCTTTCTCGACTACGTTCCTGGGAGTACAATTTAGGTGAGTTTATGCGTTCCCCGGTAATTTATGTATTTGAATTTATAAAGACAGTACACTATTCAGGTCTACAATTCTGCCTGCCTTAAAAGGGTTTTTAATGTATAACAATTTTCCAGTCTAGAGGGTACAAGAGTATTACCATTGACTTGGTATCGCTTATTTTAAAAATGTTGTTATCCAGCCTATCATTTTCCTTGTAGTAGTTAGTGATAGTAACAGGGATGTGGTCGTTCAACGTAACATTTACCCACAAGGTTACTTCTATATCCTTGAAATTAAATTTTCGCTTTATGTGGTTTGATTACATTTTGTATTTTGTTCCATTTTTCTTCAAAAAAAAAAAAAATAGCTTGGTAATTTAAATTTATCATCGTTGAGCATCACATTGTTTTGTGTAGTTTACTGTAAGACTTGGAGGTTTGCTGTGTCCTTGATATATGCTACTCCAGAATTTTAATATCGTCTGCGACAGATGTTACAGTGTTATGATTTATATCTTAAGCAGATTTGAGAAATAGAAGGATTGTGCAGAGTCCTGCGCCTTGAGGAATGACTCTTCGCTGTGGCGGCTTCTGATTTTACTTTGTAGACTATTACCGACTTTTCTGGTTTGTTAAAATTCTGGGGATCACTAGTTTTCCAGTTTGAAGTGGCCGGATTTTGTCTGCTATTATACCATAATTTCACCTGCAAAGGTTCTCTTAAGGTGTGTGTGCATTACGTCAGCATTTAATTTGTCTTGCATTGTTTACAGAGCCATGTGGTAGAGGCACAGCAGTAACCAATGTTGCTCTGGGTTCTGGAATTATTGTCATTCCATTTGTCAAACATATTTTAGCAATTGTTACTTAGTTAAATGTAGTCTGTGGTGTGACTGTTTTGATGGGATAGTTATGTCATGGCAATTTTTATTTTATTTTTTCAATAACTTGCATACACGTTGCATATCAAACACAATTCTGTTATTGTAGTTCAAGGTCTTGCGGCTGCAGAGAGGGAGAGGGAAGTGAAAAAGGGAGAGAATGTGGAGAGGGAAGGAAGAAGGGGAGGGAGAGGTATGCATAAATCAGCATTGTGTTGTTACCCTGTGCTATATGATAGTTACATAGTGGGTACAGAAGTTAGCTGTGTTTCCCTGTTATATTCCATCACTTGGTATGAGTCACATGTTGAAATCTTGAATCCTGTGCTGGAAGGCTTCAATATGGCAATGGGGATGTCGTCAAGTATTCCACTAAAAAAAGTTTAGCAGCTATTGAAGCGTCAAAGTTTTTGTTCCAGCAGAGCTGTAGTTACTATCACCGTGGGCACAATAATAGAACATTATATTAACATCCGTTGGCCCAGATTTTCAACATTCTACCACAAGATATATGAGAAACATTGTCGGGACAAGTGCAAAAGTCTTCACGAGGAAATTGAATGTGTACCTCCTCCAAGTGCCAGATCAACTGGGGTTGTGATGGATATGTGGACCAGCAGGCTGGTAGCAGTAACTGCCTGGTTGATCAGGCAAGCATCCGACAAGCCTGGCACAGGGCTTGGCTGCGAGAGTAGGAAAACTCTCGAAAGTCTTCAAAGGCCTATTAAAGGCAAGATATAACGTGGGAATCACATTTCTCAGGATGGAACATCCCATGCACAGGAGAAATGTAGTTTGGTGAAGCTATCTCCATCACAGAGCAGGGCAACGAAAATTATATATACTGTAGGAGAGAAGAAAAGAGGGAGATATAGATGAATTTGAACTGCACTATATCAAATAATACATATATACATCAATATGTAAACAATGTAGGTTCATTGTTGAAATAGCCTCTCATCGTTTAAAAACTACATTATATGCTTAATAAATACACTAGCCTGGTTACAACCAGCCTGAAGATCATGTACCAAAGTTTCTTATTTATTTTTTGTATTAGCACATCGTCTGTTTCACACCTAGGCAGGGTGACCAGAAAAAGAAGAAACACTTTCATCACTCGCTTTATCACTGTCTTGCCAGAGGTGTGCCGACACTACAGTTCAAAAACTGCAACATATCTCCACCCCTCCTCCAGAGCGCAGGCACTGCACTTTCCACCTCCAGAACTCAAGTCCGGCTAACCGGTTTTTGTGAATCCCTTCATAAATGTTACTTTGCTCACACTCCAACAGCACGTCGAGTTATAAAAACCATTTGCCTCCATTCCCTCTTATCTAAAGTGCCCTTGCACGCTTGCTGGAAGTCCAAGCCTCTCGTGCACAAAACCTCCTTTACCTCCTCTGACCTTTTCTAGGACGACCCCTACCCCGCCTTCCATTACAGATTTATACTCCCTCCAAGTCACACTCTTTTTCCATCCTCTCTAAATGTCTAAACCACCTCAACAAACCCTCCTCAGTCCTCTGGATAATTTAGAACCCCCACACCTCCTAATCTCCAAGCTATGGATTCTCTGCGTAATATTCACACCATACATTGGCCTCAGACACGACATCTCCACTGCCTCCAGCCTTCTTGTTGCAACATTTACCACCCATCCCTCACCCATACAAGATCGTTTGTACTATTATACTCTCATACGTTCATTCTCTCATTGCTTCCATGGATAACGTTCTTTGTCCCCACAAACTCCCCAGTGCACTACTAACCTTTTTTCCCTCGTCAATTCTATGGTTCACCTCGTCTTTCAGAGACCCATCTGCTGACAAGTCCACTCTCAAATATCTCAACATTAATTGATCCGACAGGTTTGTTCCTTAGGTTAATTTGGTAAAAGAACATGCACTCCATGTTAATTTACATTGATCGATACGAAGCACAGCAATCCACACACACACACACACACACACACATGGAAAGAGAGAGAGAGAGAGAGAGAGAGAGAGAGAGAGAGAGAGAGAAGGAAGAAATAATGTGGTAGAATGAATTGAGCGTGACCATGGCCTTCCCTGCCTTGATGAGTGCTGGGCTACACTAGTTAATGTAGCACAACACAAAAACAACACGCACCTGCACCAAGCCTCGAGCAACACACGCACCCATACATTACCACCCCCACCCCCGCCCCACCCAACACACGCACCCATACACACGCCTCCATACATTACCACCCCCACCCCCGCCCCACCCAACACACGCACCCATACACACGCCTCCATACATTACCACCCCCACCCCCGCCCCACCCAACACACGCACCCATACACACGCCTCCATACATTACCACCCCCACCCCCGCCCCACCCAACACGCACCCATACACACGCCTCCATACATTACCACCCCCACCCCCGCCCCACCCAACACACGCACCCATACACACGCCTCCATACATTACCACCCCCACCCCCGCCCCACCCAACACACGCACCCATACACACGCCTCCATACATTACCACCCCCACCCCACCCAACACACGCACCCATACACACGCCTCCATACATTAGCACCCCCACCCCCGCCCCACCCAACACACGCACCCATACACACGCCTCCATACATTACCACCCCCACCCCACCCAACACACGCACCCATACACACGCCTCCATACATTACCACCCCCACCCCCGCCCCACCCAACACACGCACCCATACACACGCCTCCATACATTACCACCCCCACCCCCGCCCCACCCAACACACGCACCCATACACACGCCTCCATACATTACCACCCCCACCCCCGCCCCACCCAACACACGCACCCATACACACGCCTCCATACATTACCACCCCCACCCCCGCCCCACCCAACACACGCACCCATACACACGCCTCCATACATTACCACCCCCACCCCCGCCCCACCCAACACACGCACCCATACACACGCCTCCATACATTACCACCCCCACCCCCGCCCCACCCAACACACGCACCCATACATTACCACCCCCACCCCCGCCCCACCCAACACACGCACCCATACACACGCCTCCATACATTACCACCCCCACCCCACCCAACACACGCACCCATACACACGCCTCCATACATTACCACCCCCACCCCCGCCCCACCCAACACACGCACCCATACACACGCCTCCATACATTACCACCCCCACCCCCGCCCCACCCAACACACGCACCCATACACACGCCTCCATACATTACCACCCCCACCCCCGCCCCACCCAACACACGCACCCATACACACGCCTCCATACATTACCACCCCCCGCCCCACCCACACAGTTTGGAACTCACACTTGGTCAGACACGTACTCTAAATGAGTACGTGGAGAGGTTTACAGTGTAACTAGTCCCAAAGCTAAGGTGTATGGAGAGGGAACTCAGGCAGGTGACCCCGTGGCCTAGCTGACAAAGCTCTTGCTTCACACAGAGATCCCGGGTTCGATCCCCGGCGTGGTAGAAGCATTTCGACTCGTTTCCTTACACCTGTTATCCTGTTCACCTAGCAGCAAGTAGGTACCTGGGTGTTAGTCGACTGATGTGGGTCGCATCCTGGGGGACAAGATTGAGGACCCCGATGGAAATAAGACAGTCCTCGATGGCGCACTGCCTTTCTTGGGTTATCCTGAGTGGTTAACCCTGCAGGGTTAAAAATCCGAACGAAATCTTATCTTGACACTAGAGGAAAGAAGGACTAGTAGTGATATGATAACATACAAAATACTGACAGTAAATGGGCTATCAGTTAAACAGGAGCACGAGGATACAGCTGGAAGTTGTAAACATAGATGAGTCACGGGGATATTAGGAAGTATTTTTTAAGTCTTGGGGGTTACCTGGAGGTTACCTGGAGGTTATTCCGGGGATCAACGCCCCCGCGGCCCGGTCCATGACCAGGCCTCCCGATGGATCAGGGCCTGATCAACTAGGCTGTTACTGCTGGCCGCACGCAGTCCAACGTACGAGCCACAGCCCGACTGATCCGGCACTGACTTTAGGTATCTGTCCAGCTCTCTCTTGAAGGCAGCCAGGGGTTTATTGGCAATTCCCCTAATGCTTGATGGGAGGCTGTTGAACAGTTTTGGGCCCCGAACACTTATGGTGTTTTCCCTTAGTGTACCAATGGCGCCCCTACTTTTTATTGGGGGCATTTTGCATCGCCTGCCCAGTCTTTTACTTTCGTAGGGAGTGATTTCTGTGTGCAGATTTGGGACCATTCCTTCCAAGATTTTCCAAGTGTAGATTATGATATATCTCTCCCTCCTGCGTTCCAACGAGTACAAGTCAAGTGCTTCCAAGCGTTCCCAGTAGTTAAGGTGCTTGACAGAACTTATACGTGCAGTAAAGGATCTCTGTACACTCCAGATCTGCGATTTCACCTGCTTTGAATGGAGATGTTAATGTACAGCAGTATTCCAGCCTAGAGAGAACAAATGATTTGAAAAGGATCATCATGGGCTTGGCATCTCTCGTTTTGAAAGTTCTCATTATCCATCCTATCATTTTCTTTGCACGTGCGATCGTGGCACTGTTGTGATCCTTGAAAGTGAGATCCTCAGACATTACTACTCCCAGGTCCCTTACATGATTTTTCCGCTCTATTGTATGGCCGGAGTCAGTAGTATACTCTGTTCTAGTTATTATCTCCTCCAGTTTTCCATAACGGAGTAGTTGGAATTTGTCCTCATTGAACATCATATTGTTTACCGTTGCCCACTGGAAAACTTTGTTTATATCTTCTTGGAGGTTAACCGCGTCCTCAGCAGATGACAGCCTCATGCAGATCCTAGTATCATCCGCAAAGGATCATACGGTGCTGTGGTGTATATCTCTGTTTATGTCTGATATGAGGATAAGGAATAAGGTAGTCAGGAAATTGAGCAACCTAAGAACGGAGAAGTTAAGGCAGGATGCATATACAACCTTAAGAAGAAGTATGATAAAGCTCTTGAAGCCAGCGAAGAGGCGGGGCGAGGAGCTGAGACTCGACCCCTGCAACCAAATATAGGTGAGTACACAAAATGGACACAAGATTCAAAGAAAACAGACGGCGTTTTGCAGAGATGTAAAAAAAAGTGAAAGCAGATGTGCAGAAAGACGTGTGGTAATTAAAATAGATGTAAATTATGAGAAGCATTGGAAAGTGGAGGAAAGGTTAAGGGAAAGTGTGTAGGAATGTGATAGAAGTAAGGAAAGTTTGTGGAAACAGTAGAGAGGAATGTGTGCCTCAGTGGAAAGCAGTGTAAAACTGATGGGGAAAATAAACATCAGTGGAACATGAAAGGGAAGGAGAGTGAGAACAACTACAGTTGGACGACGAAATGGAGGAAGGAGGGAAGGGAGAGTGACTGGAGACTTAGGGAAGGGAAAGAATGGTGACGCTAGAAAAGAGGACGGAGGGGATTGGGAAATGAATGGATGGAAACAATGAGAAAGAGGAAGGAGGAGTTAGAATATGTGGGATAGAGAAGTGCACCAAGGAGGTTGATGAGGTGATAGACGAGGAAATCCTTGGTATCTGTCACCAGACACACCACAAGCAGTCAAGACTGTCAAGAAAATGCAGTTAGTGTCTTAAATGACTCAGCTCTGCAAGGTACTAACATTTGGTTCTCTCTTCCTCACAGCAGAGAGAGAAAAGCACAAACCAGAACCTCGAGTCATATATTGCCGACAACGTAAACTCGGTAGAACTCGCTGAAAATTAGAGTTAATGTTAATGTTTTTCATCGCGCAGCGGAAAATATGAAGCTCAACGCTAACAAACTCCATGACCTCGATAAGGAAACATAGAAGAGCCCGACACAAGTACCAGTGCAAGAAACAATCGCTTCTTTCCATAGAATGGAAAAAAATGTAAAATATCTAGGAATATTTTTGTGAGACCACGTGACGTCTAGAGAACACAACCAAGCAAACAACCAAGCCAAAGACAACAGCTGAGTGGATTATGAACATCTTCAGAACAAGAGATGGTACCTCGTTGATGTTAATTTTCATTTCACTTGTGTTATCTCCCTAAGAACACTGTTCTGTGCACACATCTTTCTTCAAGACAGGAGAGAGGTTTAAGCTAGAAAATATACAGATAATTTTTACTGCTTGCGTAGATTCAATAAAGTAAACTACTAGGGCCACCTCGCAGCAGTGTTACCCTGTAGAGCGGAGACACAGATACCTCTTAATTTGTTTGACCTAACACCTTACTGGAGTGAGAGAGAGATAACTGGAGGATGTGTGCCATTAAGGGGGTTCCATTAACACAATAGACAACTGTCAGCATCCGTGGTCCACGACTCCAACCTTTTATCAGCAAGTACTGCTGCTTCTGCTAGTGCTATGGTAGAGGGGTAGGCTGTCATGTATGCTAGTGTATGCTGGGCGCATCTTAGTCCCGCCTTCCACCTCCACTGTTGCTGTGGCACCGGCTGTGCCGGTTCTGTACGCAGTGCCATTGGATGATCCCCAATTACATTCTATCCGCCATTACTATTGGCTTTGCATTACCGTTGTCCCGGACGCACGCTCACCAGTTTCTCTGGCTCGTGTTGTTGTGTTTTAGTACAAAGCTATTGGCAGACTTTGCGGCATGTGAGGGTTACAGAGTTGCTTGTTTACCTCGTAGCACAGTGGGAGAGTTGTCGACTCAATCTAAATGATGTACTAGCAAGTTTCCTTGGATTTAAGCCACACTGCTTGGGTTATTCTAGGTAATAACATTGCAAAAAATTATAATCCAAGAAGGTGATAATGCAGTAGTGTGGTTGTCTTAGGACACAGTAGTATTTTGTTGATGGTGGGACCTGTTCCTGTGTTCTAGTCTTAACGAGTCCCATCTTGAAGCACTTGGTCACTACCGTGGCCCAGTATATACTAACGGTTACTACACTAAGTATCTTTGTTAGTGTAGATGAATGGTTCAGAGAACCGACAAGTTAATAAATTAGACACATATGCAATACTTGGATATCTTTAATGAGGAAACGTTTCGCCACACAGTGGCTTCATCAGTCCATACAAAGGAGAATCGTGAAGAACAGGAGGAGTTTGAGGTAATCAGTGCTTCAGTCTTGAGTCGATGTAATCAGTCCATCAATCTTTAAAAGAATACAGCATACGTGCGAAGAAGTGACTGCTGCACCTCATCATCTGTCTACAGTATATAAGCCACTTCGCACATATGCTGTATTCTTTTCAAGATTGATGGATTGATTAAATCGACTCAAGGCTAAGGGACTGATTACCTCAAACTCCTCCTGTCCCTTGTATGGACTGATGAAGCCACTGTGTGGCGAAACGTTTCCTCATTAAAGATATCCAAATGTTGCATATGTGTCTAATTTATCATCTTTGCTAGTAGACAACACATTCTGTATACAGTGGCGAGCACCAGTGGTCGCTCCTCATTGTCACAAGGTACTTCCCTAATAAATGTAATGGCAGCAGCAGCAGCAGCTCAGATTGATTCACAAGCCTCAAATGTCGTCTGATACTTGAAAACAAATTTTGCAAAGGCATTTGAAAAATGTGATCATGCGGTGACCACACAAAATGATGCCCACAAGTCGTATAACGGGGAAGATAGACGACATGATTTTCAGCCAAAAAAGCTCAACACTCTAAGACACTGTCCTGGCACGTCTTTTTTTTTTTTATCCTTATAGCAGATATAGATCAAAACACCACTTACATTTTCGTATCATCGTTTTCAGATGGGCAGTGGAGAACAACCTGACGTTCATTTGTGATAAGTTCTAGCTGCTTAGATAAGGAAAGAACTCAAAAAGGACACTATACAAAGATCATCAACTAGACCGAAGGGAACACATGAGTAATTATGTCGACTGACAAGGTAAATGTCACTTAAGGCAGGATGATGACGGGGTGGATAATGAAAACTTTCAAAATAAGGGAAATAGTGTCATTGGTGACACTATTCAAATGACTTGTGCTCTCTCGTTTTAAGTATTATTTAAAGTTGACGGCCCCATTCAGGGAAGGGGAGATATCGTAAAGAGAATAGATACAGGGATCATAGAGCATAGCATAGAGCCAATAAAGTATTTAAATTACTGGGAGAGTCTCAGTCCTAAACATTTACTCGCAGGAGCGGAAGAGATACATATATATATATATATATATATATATATATATATATATATATATATATATATATATATATATATATATATATATATATATATATATATATAATATATATATGTGAAAGTATTCGAGGACATGGTCCCAAATCTGCACACTGCCATTACACACTGAAGTGAGAGATATGGGAATAAAAAAAATTGAAAAGCAAGGGCTTAATGGGCACATCCGTGGCCCCAGATTATTCAACATCTTGCCAGAAGATATAAGAAACACTGCTGGAACAAGTGAAAACAGGAGAAGTATCCCTATCAAGTACCAGATCAGCCAGGTTGTGATGGGTATGTGGGCCAGCATGCTGGCTGCAGTACCAGCCTAGTTGACCAGGTAAGCACCAGACAAGTCAGGGCCGGGCTCAGGGAGTAGAAAAACTGTCTGAAAGCATCAAAGATAAACATCATAATTTCATATGTAGTGATTTCAAAGTGTAGGTTTGAGATTAGTCTCTCCAGAATCTTCCGCGTGTAAATAATGCGCCACCTCGCTCTCTCTCTCTCTCTCTTTTTTTTTTTTACACAGGGTTTGACAAGGTTAAGGATCCCTAGCTTTATTGACAGCTATATTACAGGTTAAGGATTCCTAACTTTATTGGCAAGCTAAGAGCTGTTACCTACATCAGCTCATTTGAAAGCATTTTTATTGCTATGAGACATACAAGTACGGGACAGGATGAAGTTGGAGCCATCTGTGGGCCAGCATTTTTATTTGATCAACTGACTTTATCTCGTTGACATCATTATGCTGTACGAATGTGTTCCATACTCGAGTCATCCTGGGTATGTATGATCTCAGATGGAGTGAAGTTCTGGAGAAGGGTACAACCAGAGTGAAGTTGCTGCTTTCTGCCCGTCTTGTGGCATAAAAGCTTGTTTCATGCTGTCCTCGAAGTGGATCCAAGTGTGGTATTTTGACAATATTGGCCTTGTACATAACAGTAAGGCCACCCACATCCCTCCTATGTTGAAGGCTCTGCTGAAATGACAGATCTATCCAGGATGGGTCCAGGCGAGAGATGAGACGTCTTGCTCTGTTCTCTACTCTGTCAAGCAGTCGCAGATGAGAGGGGGGGGGGGGCAGGCAAACCAAGAAAGTGGAGCATACTCAAGGTGTGAGCGTACTTGTGCCTCGTACAGGATCTTGCAACCCCTACTGTCAAGCAGATGCGAGATACGGCGAAGTGCTGTAAGCTTCCTGGCTGCCTCTCTCTCTCTCTCTCTCTCTCTCTCTCTCTCTCTCTCTCTCTCTCTCTCTCTCTCTATATCTCTCTCTCTCTCTCTCTCTCTCTCTCTCTCTCTATATATATATATATATATATATATATATATATATATATATATATATATATATATATAGATATATATATGAGAGAGACAGACAGACAGATAGGCATGAACTATGCATCAACTCCTACACTCACAAGTAGGTGAGTACAACCAGGATTGTACACCCACATACAACATGTGTGTGGGTACACAGTGATTGCGACCAGACTGTGGGTACACAGTGATTGCGACCAGACTGTGGGTACACAGTGATTGCGACCAGACTGTGGGTACACAGTGGTTGCGACCAGACTGTGGGTACACAGTGATTGCGACCAGACTGTGGGTACACAGTGGTTGCGACCAGACTGTGGGTACACAGTGGTTGCGACCAGACTGTGGGTACACAGTGATTGCGACCAGACTGTGGGTACACAGTGGTTGCGACCAGACTGTGGGTACACAGTGATTGCGACCAGACTGTGGGTACACAGTGGTTGCGACCAGACTGTGGGTACACAGTGGTTGCGACCAGACTGTGGGTACACAGTGGTTGCGAACAGACTGTGAGTACACAGTGGTTGGGACCAGACTGTGAGTACACAGTGGTTGCGACCAGACTGTGGGTGCACAGTGGTTGCGACCAGACTGTGGGTACACAGTGGTTGCGACCAGACTGTGGGTACACAGTGGTTGCGACCAGACTGTGGGTACACAGTGGTTGCGACCAGACTGTGGGTACACAGTGGTTGCGACCAGACTGTGGGTACACAGTGGTTGCGACCAGACTGTGGGTACACAGTGGTTGCTACCAAATTGTGAGTACACAGTGGTTGCGACCAGACTGTGGGTACACAGTGGTTGCGACCAGACTGTGAGTACACAGTGATTGGGACCAGACTGTGGGTACACAGTGGTTGGGACCAGACTGTGGGTACACAGTGGTTGCGACCAGACTGTGGGTACACAGTGGTTGCGACCAGACTGTGGGTACACAGTGGTTGCGACCAGACTGTGGGTACACAGTGGTTGCGACCAGACTGTGAGTACACAGTGATTGGGACCAGACTGTGGGTACACAGTGGGTGGGACCAGACTGTGGGTACACAGTGGGCGGGACCAGACTGTGGGTACACAGTGGGCGGGACCAGACTGTGGGTACACAGTGGGCGGGACCAGACTGTGGGTACACAGTGAGCGGGACCAGACTGTGGGTACACAGTGGGCGGGACCAGACTGTGGGTACACAGTGGGCGGGACCAGACTGTGGGTACACAGCGGGCGGGACCAGACTGTGGGTACACAGCGGGCGGGACCAGACTGTGGGTACACAGCGGGCGGGACCAGACTGTGGGTACACAGCGGGCGGGACCAGACTGTGGGTACACAGTGAGTGGGTCCAGACTGTGGGTACACAGTGGGTGGGACCAGACTGTGGGTGCACAGTGGGCGGGACCAGACTGTGGGTACACAGTGGGTGGGACCAGACTGTGGGTACACAGTGGGCGGGACCAGACTGTGGGTACACAGCGGGCGGGACCAGACTGTGGGTACACAGCGGGCGGGACCAGACTGTGGGTACACAGTGAGTGGGTCCAGACTGTGGGTACACAGTGGGTGGGACCAGACTGTGGGTACACAGTGGGCGGGACCAGACTGTGGGTACACAGTGGGCGGGACCAGACTGTGGGTACACAGTGGGCGGGACCAGACTGTGGGTACACAGTGGGTGGGACCAGACTGTGGGTACACAGTGGGTGGGACCAGACTGTGGGTACACAGTGGTTGTGACCAGACTGTGGGTACACAGTGATTGCGACCAGACTGTGGGTACACAGTGGTTGCGACCAGACTGTGGGTACACAGTGATTGCGACCAGACTGTGGGTACACAGTGATTGCGACCAGACTGTGGGTACACATTGATTGCGACCAGACTGTGGGTACACAGTGGTTGCGACCAGACTGTGGGTACACAGTGATTGCGACCAGACTGTGGGTACACAGTGGTTGCGACCAGACTGTGGGTACACAGTGGTTGCGACCAGACTGTGGGTACACAGTGGTTGCGACCAGACTGTGGGTACACAGTGGTTGCGACCAGACTGTGGGTACACAGTGGTTGCGACCAGACTGTTGGTACACAGTGGTTGCGACCAGACTGTTGGTACACAGTGGTTGCGAACAGACTGTGAGTACACAGTGGTTGCGACCAGACTGTGAGTACACAGTGGTTGCGACCAGACTGTGGGTGCACAGTGGTTGCGACCAGACTGTGGGTACACAGTGGGTGGGACCAGACTGTGGGTACACAGTGGGTGGGACCAGACTGTGGGTACACAGTGGGTGGGACCAGACTGTGGGTACACAGTGGGTGGGACCAGACTGTGGGTACACAGTGGGTGGGACCAGACTGTGGGTACACAGTGGGTGGGACCAGACTGTGGGTACACAGTGGGTGGGACCAGACTGTGGGTACACAGTGGGTGGGACCAGACTGTGGGTACACAGTGGGTGGGACCAGACTTTTTGAGGTGCGAGGAGAGGAATCCAGGTGACTTCAGTTTTAACTAATGATGCAGAATAATCATACACAGTTTTCATAGTAGTTACGATAGGGGCCCCTCCCATCATCAACGGAGTTCAGTAATCGGTAGACCCTGCCAAGTAGGAGAGGCGAGGCTGGAAGGTGCGACTCGAACCCCTGCAAGCAAAACTAGACGAGTACACCAATTGGCAGCGAGGTGGCATTCGAGATTTTTTAGTAATGGCGGACCAGGGAGCCAGTTATTTCCGGCCTAAAACTTAGTAGTAATGGCCAAATTGTGTTGTGCCTCGATAGGCGGAGGGGGGGGGGTGAAGAGGGAAGGGAGCTGACTATAATTATGGTAGAGGAAAGCTGGCTACCATCATGGTAGATCAAGCATTAGGGGAATTGCCAATAAACCCCTGGCTGCCTTCAAGAGAGAGCTGGACAGATACCTAAAGTCAGTGCCGGATCAGCCGGGCTGTGGCTCGTACGTTGGACTGCGTGCGGCCAGCAGTAACAGCCTAGTTGATCAGGCCCTGATCCATCGGGAGGCCTGGTCATGGACCGGGCCGCGGGGGCGTTGATCCCCGGAATAACCTCCAGGTAACCATCATGGTAGAGAGAGGAAAGCTGGCTACCATCATGGTAGAGAGAGGAAAGCTGGCTACCATCATGGTAGAGAGGAAAGCTGGCTACCATCATGGTAGAGAGAGGAAAGCTGGCTACCATCATGGTAGAGAGAGGAAAGCTGGCTACCATCATGGTAGAGAGGGAAAAGCTGGCTACCATCATGGTAGAGAGGGAAAAGCTGGCTACCATCATGGTAGAGAGAGGAAAGCTGGCTACCATCATGGTAGAGAGGGAAAAGCTGGCTACCATCATGGTAGAGAGAGGAAAGCTGGCTACCATCATGGCAGAGAGAGGAAAGCTGGCTACCATCATGGTAGAGAGAGGAAAGCTGGCTACCATTATGGGAGAGAGAGGAAAGCTGGCTACCATCATGGTAGAGAGAGGAAAGCTGGCTACCATCATGGTAGAGAGAGGAAAGCTGGCTACCATCATGGTAGAGAGAGGAAAGCTGGCTACCATCATGGTAGAGAGAGGAAAGCTGGCTACCATCATGGTAGAGAGAGGAAAGCTGGCTACCATCATGGTAGAGAGAGGAAAGCTGGCTACCATCATGGTAGAGAGAGGAAAGCTGGCTACCATCATGGTAGAGAGAGGAAAGCTGGCTACCATCATGGTAGAGAGAGGAAAGCTGGCTACCATCATGGTAGAGAGAGGAAAGCTGGCTACCATCATGGTAAAGAGAGGAAAGCTGGCTACCATCATGGTAGAGAGAGGAAAGCTGGCTACCATCATGGTAGAGAGAGGAAAGCTGGCTACCATCATGGTAGAGAGAGGAAAGCTGGCTACCATCATGGTAGAGAGAGGAAAGCTGGCTACCATCATGGTAGAGAGAGGAAAGCTGGCTACCATCATGGTAGAGAGAGGAAAGCTGGCTACCATCATGGTAGAGAGAGGAAAGCTGGCTACCATCATGGTAGAGAGAAGAAAGCTGGCTACCATCATGGTAGAGAGAGGAAAGCTGGCTACCATCATGGTAGAGAGAGGAAAGCTGGCTACCATCATGGTAGAGAGAAGAAAGCTGGCTACCATCATGGCAGAGAGAGGAAAGCTGGCTACCATCATGGTAGAGAGAAGAAAGCTGGCTACCATCATGGTAGAGAGAGGAAAGCTGGCTACCATCATGGTACCTGTACAAGGAGGCAGTTACTAGAGTTAACTGTCCTTCAATCACACGAGTGAAAAATGGAGGGGGGAGAAGAGTTGGGGGTTGATGATGGAAAAGGGTAGTTCAAGAGGATGGTGGTGGTTGGTTAGTGGTGAACTTATTATGACAATATTAACATCGACCATGTACTAAAACCATCCATTGGTAGTCTTGTATAAGGTGGGTGGAGAGGTCTCCTCACAGAAGCAAATGCTGTTTGCAAACACACAAAAGGCAATGTTTTGGATGGTTATAAAATAATAAAAAAACTACAATATGTATAGATGTGACAGTTAATATGTCATAGGAAGAAGTAGGACCCTGTGTGAGAGATACTTTTTGTTGTAAACAACTGCTGAATTCAACAACTGATGTAGTAGTTCCGAGTATTAAAGTGGAAAATAAAAATCTGGTAATATCCTTGTACATGAACCATTGTTAGCAACGGCTGAAAAATTCACTTACTAGATTAGTAAGATAGCTGCCTTGAAAATCCCACTCTAAATATTATCCTCTTTGGAGATTTCAACCTCCAAAATGGAAAATGGTTCATTACAACATTGTACCAGATATAGTTCCTGGAAGCACTCTGACTAAACTGATACATACCAGGTAACTAATGAGGCTTTGTGAAAAGTTTGCTTTGAGCCAACAGATAACTGATTCACTAGAAGTTAAACTCACGGGATATGATTTTTCACAAACACCGAGGAACTAATCAGAAACATAACAGTAACAAAACCAGTATACTCGGTTCACAACATAAACGTTGAGGAACTCCAGTAATATACGAGAAGGAATGATCAGTAAAAATAACTTCAACGATCACAGATGTGTGTGAGATGTTGGGTGAAATGATAATTATTATAATAAAAGGACCACTGTATGATAAGGTACTCATCTTTGTTGATGAGAGCTCAAAATACCTGCAACTTCTGCCAGGGTTTCGCCTCTGAGGTCTGCTGTCTTATTACCCACCAGGGCTGCAAAGGTGATTATAACCAGGGTTAATACACGCCCTGCTGACATATATAGTTCTAATATGTCAGATATATCACCTGGAAGTTGTGGGCGACCTTTACCTGTGTTCTGGGCTTGGGCCCGCCCATCACGGCCTCGAATGGTTAGCACCATTCACCCAACATCGACCCTAGGCACTACAGTGGTAATTAGGAGGATGCTGGGTAAAATAGTGACTTATCTGGCTCATTGTAGTGGGAGCCGCTGGCATTACAAAGTCAGAGAGAGGCCGCTATCGATGGCTTGAGATGCATAGTGACGCCTTCACTTGGCATCTACTTGCCACACAGAACATCTGATGATTATCGCCTCGTTAATAGTTTGTAATTATTCACGGCAGGAAGAATGTCTTCAGTCTTCCTGGAGATTGTCAGTGCCCAACTCAGGATTCACGTACACACATGAATGTGCATTCAGAATGGTGTTGCCCGGCCGGGTAGCACCTGGCTACTTCATCAAATGTTCACTGGTCAAATTTAAGCTGCAGTCCGCCTGTTGCAGCCTCTCGTCCTCTGTTTATGGACAGGTATCTGTTGACAGTGTCTACAGACGTTAGTTGCCAGCTCTAGCAACTCAGAATCATGAAATGTGGATTATTAAGTCTGAGGTGCCGGATAAGAAGAATAATGCCACTAGCTATATTAGCAGGTTTGAGGCAAATTATCCTGAATTTCTCCTGCCTTGGGAAATAGTAATTTTCCCAGACAAACACATGGGTGAAACGTGTTGCAGATTCTCCTGCTGGACACATGTGAATATTGTGTGTGTGTTTTATCTGCTTTGGATCTGCTATTCTATTAGGGAGAGTGTCTAATTTTGCAGAGGTAAGGAGCACATGCTAAATAGGGACATGTCTGGAATGTTTTAATTAAGCTACGTATGCAGGAAATACAAGCTCCCCCATTCGCTGGTGGACGGATAAAGCATTCTCGACCTTTCTCACACTGTGAGGAGAGAGGGAGGGGTCTCAGCTCTCTTGAGAGGGGTCGTCGCCCCTCGGGGATTTCTCTACAGCAGAATTGACTGGGACAAAATTAAAAGACAATGTCAGATATACTCTGAGAAACAGCCACGAGCATCCTAAATCCTTAACAGTGCCTGGAAAAGCTGAACTTTTCAAGCATACAAAGTCTACATTAAATATGTACTATTGGAAAAAGCTAGAGAACTGAATATAGAAAGAGAGCTTAGAAGAATGTACAGAAGAAAGAGGGTTAACTAATTTACTTCAAAATGTGAAGATGTCACAACGAAGGAAAGATAATCTTAGCCGAGAGATCACCGAGATAGAACAAATACTTAAGCTATCATACTAAACAGAAGAAACACAAAAGGAACAAAACGCTATTCAGAATATTGCAAGAGACTCCAAATATTTCTATACATGTGCAAAGTCAAAGTTAAGAACCACCTGTAGAATTGGACCATTAATTACAAGCAGTTCATACACGGACAGTGAACAGGAAATGAGCCAAATTATGAAAGACCAATAAGAGTCGATATTCAGCAACCCACTAAATGAAAACAGAGTGGAGAATTCGGATTTTCTTTTCATTTCATATGAAGGGAATGCCGACCAAATAACCCTAGTCTCATGGATTTCGAAAAAGAAACAGAAAACATGTCTACTTATTCTGTACCTGAACCGGATTCGTGGAATTCCTGTTTATAAAAAGTACAAAGTACCACTAACATGAATACCCAGTATCCTTTGTAGAAAAAGTTAAGATCTAGGTGAAATACCAGAGACCTTAAAGAGTGCAGGGAAGTGGCATGGCAGTAGTTAAAAATTACAGACTAATAGCCCTAATATCCCACGTCTTAAAAGTCTGTAAAAGAGTGATGAGACAAATTTCACATTTTATGAAACAAACCAACAAGGTTTTAGAACTGGAAGGTCATGCTTGTCACAACTGCAAAACTACTATGACAGAATTACGGAGGCGTTGGAAGAAAACCGAAGCGCAGATGTGGTTTACACGAATTTTGCAAATCTCTTGATAAATGTGATCATGGGGTGATTGCACACAAAATGGGCGCTGTAGATATAATGGTGAAAGTAGGCAAATGGATTTTCAGCTTTCTGACAGATAGAACACACAGTAGTAAACAGAGCAAAAGCCAGTATTGGCGAGGTAAAAAGTTCCGTATCCCAAGGCAGGATCATGGCTCCTGTTTCTTACCCTCATAGCAGACATGGATAAAAACACCCGTCACTGTTTTGTTTCATCATCTCTGAATTATATCAAAATAAGCATGAAAATCACATCGGTAGAAGAAACACAAAGTTGCAGGAAGATATAAGCAGGTTTTTCCAGTGAGCAGTGGAGAACTTGAAGATCAATGGTGATAAGTTCCATCTGCTTAGATATGGAATTAATGAAGAACTTAAAATGGTAGGGAAGATGTCAGAGCCGGAAGAATTAGAGAGATCATTAACAGCCCACACAGAACCAATACAGTATTTCAGTTACTGGGAATGCTTCATAGTCCTAGATATATATTCACTGAAGAGGAGACATGATAATATATAAATAGAAAGTACTTGAGAGCCTGCACCCAAATCCGTGTACTGCCATAACAAACTAAAGAGAGAGATGTGGGAGGAAGTGTAAAATAAACAAAATGAAAAGCACAATAAAAGAATATTGTATCAACATCCGTGATCCCAGACTATTTAGCATCTTGCCAGAACATCAGAAACAATGCTGAGACAAGTGTAGAAGCCTTCACCAGGAAACTGGACAAGTATCTCCTCTAAGTGCCAGGTCAACCAGGCTGTAATGGATATATTGGCCAGCGGGTCGCTAACAGCAACAGTCTGGTTGACCAGGCAAGCACCAAACAAGCTTGGTCCAGGGCTGGGCTGCGGGAGTAGAATCAAAGTTATACTAAAGGTAACGGGCTGGGAGGTACGTAGAGACGGTGGACTATGAAATAGGTGGAGGGGATGTGTTAGGACATAGGAGGAGGGGACATTCAAAGCAGGTGAAATTGCAGATCTAGAGAGTGTACAGAGATCCTTTACTGCACGTATAAGTTCTGTCAAGCACCTTAACTACTGGGAACGCTTGGAAGCACTTGACTTGTACTCGTTGGAACGCAGGAGAGAGATATATCATAATCTACACTTGGAAAATCCTAGAAGGAATGGTCCCGAATCTGCACACAGAAATCACTCCCTACGAAAGTAAAAGACTGGTAGGCGATGCAAAATACCCCCAATTAAAAGTAGGGGCGCCATTGGTACACTAAGAGAAAACACTATAAGTGTCCGGGGCCCAAGACTGTTCAACAGCCTCCCACCAAGCATAAGGGGAATTACCAATAAACCCCTGGCTGCCTTCAAGAGAGAGCTGGACAGGTACTTAAAGTCAGTGCCGGATCAGCCGGGTTGTGGTTCGTACGTTGGACTACGTGTGGCCAGCAGTAACAACCTGGTTGATCAGGCCCTGATCTACCGGGAGGTCTGGTCGTGGACCGGGCCGCGGGGGCGTTGATTCCCGGAATAACCTCCAGGTAGACGTGCTAGGACGTAGGAAGAGGGGATGTGCTGGGACGTAGGAAGAGGGGATGTGCTGGGACGTAGGAGGGGATGTGCTGGGGCGTAGGAAGGGGTGTGCTGGGACGTAGGAAGGGGTGTGCTGGGACGCAGGAAGAGCGGATGTACTGGGACGAAGGAGGGGATGTGCTGGGACGTAGGAAGAGGGGATGTATTGGGACGTAGGAGGGGATATGCTGGGACGTAGGAAGAGGGGATGCGCTGTGACGTAGGAGGGGATATGCTGGGACACAGAAGGAAGGGATGTTCTGGGAAGCAGGAAGAAAGGATATGCTGGGACATTGGAGGAAGGGATGTGCGGGGAAGTAGGAAGAGGGGATGCGCTGTGACGTAGGAGGGGATATGCTGGGACACAGAAGGAAGGGATGTTCTGGGAAGCAGGAAGAAAGGATATGCTGGGACATTGGAGAAAGGGATGTGCGGGGAAGTAGGAAGAGGGGGTGTGCTGGGACGTAGGAAGTAGGGGTGTGCTGGGACGTAGGAAGAAGGGGTGTGCTGGGACGTAGGAAGAAGGGGTGTGCTGGGACGCAGGAAGAGGAGCTGTGCTGAGACGTAGGTAAAGGGGATGTGCTGGGACGTCGGAAGAGGAGATGTGTTTTGACGTAGGAGAAGGAGATGTGCAGGGACGTAGGGAGAAGGGTGTGCTGAGACGTAGAAGAGGGGATGTGCTGGAACGTAGAAGAGGGGATGTGCGGGGAAGTAGGAAGAAGGGATGTGCTGGGACATAGGAAGAGGTGGTGTGCTGGGACGTCGGTGGTAAAGATGGGCTAGTCGTGTTTAGTGAGACGGGGGGAAGGTCAGGTAGGGATGGACCCGGGTATGAGGGGAGTAGCTTCACCGAGCGATCAATTGAGTTAGCACGGAACACCCCCACACACTTCCGGGCGTCCTACGGCATTCTGGGGTTGTATCGTGCATGAGTGTGCCGGCGGATGGGTGTTAGGGGGAGAAGGGGGGAAGAGGTGAAAGGGGGGAATTTTGGGGATGGAGGGGGTGAGGATGGGGGAAGGTTGTAGCGAGCCAGCGGTCGATTGTCCTAACTACAGCACTACACACAATGTTATGTAACAACAAAGTGTTCCATGTTACAACACACCAACGTTACGTTACAACAAAGTGTTTCACGTTACAACAAAGTGTTTCACGTTACAACAAAGTGTTTCACGTTACAACAAAGTGTTTCACGTTACAATACAACAAAATGTTTCACGTTATAATATGATAGGATGGATAATGAGAACTTTCAAAACGAGAGATGCCAAGCCCATGATGATCCTTTTCAAATCACTTGTTCTCTCTAGGCTGGGATACTGCTGTACATTAACATCTCCATACAAAGCAGGTGAAATCGCAGATCTAGAGAGTGTACAGAGATTCTTTACTGCACGTATAAGTTCTGTCAAGCACCTTAACTACTGGGAACGCTTGGAAGCACTTGACTTGTACTCGTTGGAACGCAGGAGGGAGAGATATATCATAATCTACACTTGGAAAATCTTGGAAGGAATGGTCCCAAATCTGCACACAGAAATCACTCCCTACGAAAGTAAAAGACTGGGCAGGCGATGCAAAATGCCCCCAATAAAAAGTAGGGGCGCCATTGGTACACTAAGAGAAAACACCATAAGTGTCCGGGGCCCAAAACTGTTCAACAGCCTCCCATCAAGCATTAGGGGAATTGCCAATAAACCCCTGGCTGCCTTCAAGAGAGAGCTGGACAGATACCTAAAGTCAGTGCCGGATCAGCCGGGCTGTGGCTCGTACGTCGGACTGCGTGCGGCCAGCAGTAACAGCCTAGTTGATCAGGCCCTGATCCATCGGGAGGCCTGGTCATGGACCGGGCCGCGGGGGCGTTGATCCCCGGAATAACCTCCAGGTAACCAACGTTACGTCACAACAGTGTTCCATGTTACAACACACAATGTTACGTAACAACAAAGTGTTCCATGTTACAACACACCAACGTTACGTTACAACAGAAAGTGTTCCATATTACAGCACACCAATGTTCCGTTACTACAGATAGCGTTCCATGTTACAACACACCAACGTTACGTCACAACAGGCCAGTCCTATACGTATAGCGAATCAGGCTAACGTTATATATTAAAGGAAATCAGCGTGATATATCACAACAGATCAACGTGATATATCACAACAGATCAACGTGATATATCACAACAGATCAACGCGATATATCACAACAGATCAACGCGATATGTTACAACAGATCAACGCGATATATCACAACAGATCAACGTGATATATCACAACAGATCAACGTGATATATCACAACAGATCAACGTGATATATCACAACAGATCAACGTGATATATCACAACAGATCAACGTGATATATCACAACAGATCAACGTGATATATCACAACAGATCAACGTGATATATCACAACAGATCAACGTGATATATCACAACAGATCAACGTGATATATCACAACAGATCAACGTGATATATCACAACAGATCAACGTGATATATCACAACAGATCAACGTGATATATCACAACAGATCAACGTGATATATCACAACAGATCAACGTGATATATCACAACAGATCAACGTGATATATCACAACAGATCAACGTGATATATCACAACAGATCAACGTGATATATCACAACAGATCAGCGTGATATATCACAACAGATCAGCGTGATATATCACAACAGATCAGCGTGATATATCACAACAGATCAGCGTGATATATCACAACAGATCAGCGTGATATATCACAACAGATCAACGTGATATATCACAACAGATCAACGTGATATATCACAACAGATCAACGTGATATATCACAACAGATCAACGTGATATATCACAACAGATCAACGTGATATATCACAACAGATCAACGTGATATATCACAACAGATCAACGTGATATATCACAACAGATCAACGTGATATATCACAGCAGATCAACGTGATATATCACAGCAGATCAACGTGATATATCACAACAGATCAACGTGATATATCACAACAGATCAACGTGATATATCACAACAGATCAACGTGATATATCACAACAGATCAACGTGATATATCACAACAGATCAACGTGATATATCACAACAGATCAACGTGATATATCACAACAGATCAACGTGATATATCACAACAGATCAACGTGATATATCACAACAGATCAACGTGATATATCACAACAGATCAACGTGATATATCACAACAGATCAACGTGATATATCACAACAGATCAACGTGATATATCACAACAGATCAACGTGATAGGTTACATGTAAAAGAGGGTTGTTAAAGTCGTGGACCCTTTACACTTATCAAGTTAAGTGCACCGCTGCTTGTCACTGGGAAAAGTTTGCGCTCTCTATAGAGCCTTTAGCTCTAGTAAGAAGTAATTTAATTGTGAAGAATTGAAACCAGTCCCTCCAGGACCTTCCAACTGTAAATAAATATATATTTCTCTGAGACGATTCAAGGTGTTTAATTTAAAAGATGTTTTATGCAGTGAAAATAGTTATGGTGTATGGATGAGAGAACAATATTTGTTCTCTAAACATATTCTTAATAACCAGCTTGTTCGGCAATATTGCAGTTAGGGTAAACTCTTAAATTAGGCAGGCAAGGTACAGTGGATAACGCACTGGCCTGCTAATTTTAAGACTGTCTTGCCATCATTTCGAATCCCACTCCATTTTCTGAGTTAATAACAATTACCTGCTGTTTGAAACATTGTTATCCAGCCTGTGATTGTTCTTGTAGTAGTGTTATTAATCTTCTCTATGATTATCAGACATAGTTACCCCCAGATCTTTCTCCTTCCCGCTGTTCGGGTTTATTTTGTTTCACAGTGCCCTTTTGATTTTACATAGAGAGCATAAATTTATTTTCATTGAACATCCCAGTGTTTGATATAACCTACTGGAAGACTTGCTTTACAATAGCATGCAGATAAAGTTTTCCGATTTATCTTGCTGTGGGTTATCAGGTTCTTCACGGTGCACCACTCTGATTTGACTTTGACGAACATTACCGAAAATTCCCATTTTTCCAGTTATTAGTGTTATGCGATTTTGCTTGTTTTTATGCCATGGTCATACTTTAAGAAGGATTTTGCAATGTGCGTATATGAGGTGGGCATTCCAGCGTGCTGCCCAGGCTCGGTGGTAGCTGGTTGTATTCTGTATTTAAGAACATAAGAATGACTTAAAGAGTGTATCAGTCTGTAGTGGAAGGAAGGCAGGGTAGGGGTCGGCCTAGAAAAGGTTAGAAAGAGGGGGTAAAGGAGGTTTTGTGTGCGAGGGGCTTGGACTTCCAGCAGGCATGCGTGAGCGTGTTTGATAGGAGTGAATGGAGACAAATGGTTTTTAATACTTGACGTGCTGTTGGAGTGTGAGCAAAGTAACATTTATGAAGGGGTTCAGGGAAACCGGCAGGCCGGACTTCAGTCCTGGAGATGGGAAGTACAGTGTCTACACTCTGAAGGAGGGGTGTTAATGTTGCAGTTTAAAAACTGTAGTGTAAAGCACCCTTCTGGCAAGACAGTGATGGAGTGAATGATGGTGAAAGTTTTTCTTTTTCGGGCCACCCTGCCTTGGTGGGAATCGGCCAGTGTGATAAAAAAAAAAACATAACGAAGGAACACTGCAGCAGGCCTACTGGCCCATGCGAGGCAGGTCCAAGTCTCCTACCGGCTTAAGCCAATGCACCCAACCTAGTCAGGTCAGGTCACATTGACTTAAGGGAGGAACACTGCAACCGACCTGGTAGCACAAGCTATCAGGTCCAACTCACACCCACCCACATCCACTCATGTATTTATCCAACCTATTTTTAAAGCTACACAACGTTCTGACCTCTATAACTGTACTTGGGAGTTTGTTCCACTCATCCACAACTCTATTACCAAACCAGTGCTTTCCTATATCCTTCCTGAATCTGAATTTTTCCAACTTGAAACCATTGCTGCGAGTCCTGTCTAGGCTAGATATTTTCAGCACACTATTTACATCCCCTTTATTTATTTCTGTCTTCCATTTATACACCTCAATCATATCCCCCCTAATTCTACGTCTTTCTAGAGAGTGCAGATTCAGGGCCCTTAGTCTATCCTCATAGGGAAGGTTTCTGATACATGGGATCAACTTTGTCATCCTCCTTTGTACATTTTCCAGAGCATTTATATCCATTCTGTAATACGGTGACCAAAACTGTGCAGCATAATCTAAATGATGCCTAACCAAGGATGTATAGAGTTGAACAACCTGAGGACTCCTATTATTTATGCTTCTTGATATGAAGCCAAGGATTCTATTAGCTTTATTGCGAACACTTAAGCACTGTTGTCTTGGTTTCAGATTACTGCTAACCAGAACTCCTAAATCTTTTTCGCAATCCGTAATATTAAGATCTACATTAGTTTATATGTGGCATGGTTATTGTCCTGTCCAACATTTAGAACTTTGCATTTGTCTATATTAAACTGCATCTGCCACTTCTCCGACCACTGCATCAGTCTATTCAAATCTTCCTGGAGTGCTCATTTTAATGTTCAATCTATACAAATCTTCCTGGAGTGCTCTAATGTCCTCGTCAGAATGAATTCGAGTCCTATTTTGGTGTCATCGGCAAACTTACTGATGTCGCATTTTATGCCCTCATCTCTGTCGTTTATGTAGATTGTGAACAGCAGGGGGCCCAACACTGACCCCTGTGGAACACCGCTCGTGACGCTTCCCCACTCTGATTTCTCCCCATTTATGCAAACTCTCTGCTGTAAAGTAAAAGGACACAAGTGCAACTAATGTGACATTTATTGTGGCAACGTTTCGCTCTCCAGGAGCTTTATCAAGCCATGGCTTGATAAAGCTCCTGGAGAGCGTAACGTTGCCACAATAAATGTCACATTAGTTTCACTTGTGTCCTTTTACTTTACATGTTGTCGGTAATTCTACCAACTTTATTACAAACTCTCTGCTGCCTATTTGTCAACCATGACTCTATCCAGGAAAAAATTTCTCCTCCTATTCCATGTGCCTTAATTTTCCTCAATAGTCTCTGATGTGGGACCCTGTCAAAAGCCTTACTGAAGTCCATATACACAATATCATATTCATTACCATGATCTGCCTCCTCAAATACCTTAGTGATAAACGTTAATAAATTCGTAAGGCAGGAACGCCCCTTTGTAAAACCATGCTGAGATTCGTTGATTAATTTATGCTTTTCTAGGTGGCTACGAACTGCCTCGGCAATTATTGATTCCATAAATTTTCCTACTATGGAGGTTAGGCTTATTGGTCTAGAGTTCGAAGCTAAGGACCTGTCACCTGCTTAGAAAATAGGTATCACATTTGCCATTTTCCACTTATCTGGCACCATGCCAGTTTGTAGTGATATGTTGAAAAGATTAGCCAAAGGTTTGCTAAGCTCCTCTTTACATTCCTTTAGAACCCTTGCATACAGTTCATCAGGGCCTGGGGATTTGTTAGGTTTTAATTTATCTATTTGCCTAAGGACCATGTCACTTGTGACCCTAATCGTGCACAGTTTATTATCGTCCTGTTCTACATAATTTATCATTTCTGGAATATCGCTGGTATCCTCCTGTGTAAAAACTGAGAGGAAGTATGTGTTAAAAATTCTACACATTTCCTTATCACTGTCAGTGAGCTTACCCGAGGAACTTTTGGGTGGGCCTATCTTGTCCCTGATCTTACTTCTGTATACCTGAAAGAATCCTTTTTGGGTTAGTCTTCGATTCTCTTGTAACTTTAACCTCATAATCCCTTTTTGCTTTTCTAATTCCCTTTTTTATTTCTCTCTCTAACTGAATATATCGATTTCTTAATTGCCCCCCTCCTCTTTTGATTTGCCTATATATGCCTCTCTTTTGACCAATCAGATATTTTAATCTACTGTTCATCCATTTAGGATCATTTTTGTTTGATCTGATTTCCCTATTTGGAACATAATTTGACTGAGCAGCTAGAACTATGCCCTGGAAAGCGTCATATCGGCAACCATCACCACCTATCTGACCCTTAGTCAGGTCATTCCAGTTCAGCCCACCTAAGTAATTTTTCAATCCTATGAAATCAGCCAAGCGAAAGTCAGGGACAGAGACTTGATTGCCATTATTAGGGGAATTCCATGATATATTAAAACTGAGTGATTTTTGATCACTTTCCCCAAGCTCATCATTAACCTCAAGATTATTAATTAGTGTTTCCCTACTGGCAAGAACCAAGTCAAGGAGGTTATTTCCCCTAGTTCGCTCTGTCACAAACTGTTTTAAAAAACAATCCTGGATCGTATCAAGAAAGTCACCCGACTCTAAATTTCCTGTCAAATTGCTCCAGTCAATCTGTCTATAGTTGAAATCTCCCATTAGCACAACATTTTCGTATGTACATGCCTTACGAATTTCGTCCCATAGAAGTTTACTGCACTCCCTATCAAGATTTGGGGCCCTGTAAATCACACCCAAAATTAGTTTTTCTCGGCCCTCGAGAAGCTGTAACCAAACAGATTCAATGGCCGACGCTTCTAATTTTATATCTTGTCTAGCACAACAATTTAAATTGTCTCTGACATACATCGCTACTCCACCACCCTTCCTGTTGACCCTGTCAGTGTGGAATAATTTATAGCCTTGTATGTGACATTCAGAGGGCATCTCTCTATCTTTCAGATTGAGCCAGGTCTCTGTTATAGCAAAAATATCTATGTTTCCTGCACTTGCAATTAATCTTAGCTCATCTGTCTTATTTCTTACACTCCTGCTATTAGTATAGTAAACCTTAAGAGAGCTAGTCCCTTGCTGCCCTCTGCTGTCCCCCTTTGTTTGCTGACCTGATCTATTGTCTTTATTTATAACTTCATGCTGAATGCCTTTTATACATTTACTGTTTCCAACCCTAGTGTTGCAACCTGCTTGTTTCCCACACACACACCCATACCTCTATCTTCTATCAGTTTAAAATCATAGGCATTTCACCAATGGCCTCAATTGAGTTTGCAAGTGCTACCACCCCAGCCCCAGAGAGATGTACCCCATCCCTTGCATACATATCATGTTTGCCATAAAAAGTTGTTCCAGTTGTCAATGAATGGGATTGCAAGTTCCTTGCAGTATCTGTCTAGCCAGCAATTTACACCAATTGCCCTAGACAACCATTCATTTCCTACTCCTCTTCTAGGCAAGATGCTACATATGATTGGGACCCCTCCCTTAGACTTAATGAAATCTATAGCTGACCTGTACTTATCTAGCAGCTCTTCTCTCCTACCCTTCCCAATATCATTTCCACCAGCACTGATACAGATAATGGGCTTGTTCCCATTACCTGACATGATATTATCCAGCCTGTTAATTATGTCCCCAACACCAGCTCCAGGGAAGCGCACACTATCTCTCATCTTCTTATTCCTATTACAAAAAGCACAGTCAATATATCTTACCTGAGAGTCACCAACCACAAGAATGTGCTTACCTCTGTTAGCAGGGGCAGTAGTACCCTTACCTTCACTGGCCACTGAAGTACATTCATCCTGAAGAACAGAGAAGCGATTTCCTACCTTCAGATCTTCACTCTTAACTTTCCTTATTCTGATTCTCCTTCCATTACTGGTTACCACTCGCCACTTGTAGCAGGTGCTGGACTGCACCTCACTGCTGGTAGCCGTTGCTACCTCCCTACCTACAGCCTCCTCACAGCGAGAGACAGACTGCACCTCACTGCTAGAAGCCTCATTCCCCACAACTCCAGCCACCTCACACTCTCCCAGACCCATTGAGGTGTACCTTCAGCCTCCTAATCTCCTCCTGGAGAAGCAAGACCTCCTCCTTCAACTCTCCAACCTCAATTTTTAAAACACTGCAGAAGCAAGCCATGCTTTGTAACCGTCCACGCTAATCCCCAAAGCAGCTCAGGGTCTGTGACCTCACGTGACGACTGACCACTGACCAGCCGAAGGGCTCCGGTTCAGTCCTTGATAAATAAACAAACACCTAGGGTGAATCCTCTGGTGTGGGTGGCATTCGGGGAAAAGATTTAAGGATTTCATTAAGAATAAACCACGTTAGTTTTCTTTGGTTATTCATTCTTGGCCATCCAGAGGTAATCAAAATAAAATCTGTATAATCTAAGATCCTATCATGGTGTATCAGCACCTCAGAGAGGCGGTGCAGATAAATGGTATAAAATATCGACACGATGGAAAAATGAACACATTATACTGCATTTCTGTTTATTTTTGCACCTTTGGGAGAGACAAGTGACCTACTTCAAACTTTGTTGTCCTGCGATTCTGTTTTCATAACTTCTTAATACTCAAAGATTTTATTTGAAGTAAATGCTACTGGTCTACATGACGAGTTTAGATTAGATCTACAGGATATAGAAAATATCTTGAAAACGGTCACTAGCTCGTGAGTAATATGCTTGATTCAACAATTTCAGCGGTTCCAGTTTGATGGATGCCACTTGGATTTAGATTGTAAACACAGGATATTGGCAGCCTGCGGTAAAAGTTTTAAAATTATTGGTGAATATGCCGGACGTGGTTTCTTCAAAATCAAAAGGAGATAAATTTGAAATATTGCAGTGTATATTTGGTGTCACGTTTTCGAAGAATTCACGTCGACTCAATTTTCAGTCGTGCTGAGTCTTCAGTATTTCTCTCATTTCTCTTTTATTGTCATCGGTAATAGTTGCAATTTCCTTAAGCAAGAGTCCAAATACTATTCTTTTTTTCATTTCACAGTGATATTTTTACATTTCACAGTGATTGTATGTTTTAAGAGCATAAACACTGCAGTAGGCCTACTGGCCTATGATAGGTAAGTCCAGGTCATACCCACTTAGGAAGGAGCACTTCTGCAGGCCTGCTGGTTCAAGCTAAGCAGGTCCAAGTCACACCCACTCATGTATTTGTTTAAGCTATTTTTAAAGCTACACAAGGTTTTAGCTTTAATTACGCTACTCAATACCTATATTTAGTTTGTAAAATATTCCACAACTTTGTAAAAATAAATTACAGGAGTTTCCGTCCACTGCTTCGGGGTCTGATACATGCAACGCACATGCATATATATATTCATACATCTAGGTTTTTCTCCTTTTTCTAAATAGCTCTTGTTCTTCTTTATTTCTTCTATTGTCCATGGGAAAGTGGAAAAGAATCTTTCCTCCGTAAGCCATGCATGTCGTATGAGGCGACTAAAATGCCGGGAGCAATGGCCAAGTAACCCCTTCTCTTGTAGACATTTACTAAAAAAGAGAAGAAGAAAAACTTTATAAAACTGGGATGCTTGAATGTGCTTGGATGTAGTGCGGATGACAAGAAACAGATGATTGCTAATGTTATGAATGAAAAGAAGTTGGATGTCCTGGCCCTAAGCGAAACAAGGCTGAAGGGGGTAGGGGAGTTTCGGTGGGGGGAAATAAATGGGATTAAATCTGGAGTATCTGAGAGAGTTAGAGCAAAGGAAGGGGTAGCAGTAATGTTGAAGGATCAGTTATGGAAGGAGAAAAGAGAATATGAATGTGTAAACTCAAGAATTATGTGGATTAAAGTTAAGGTTGGATGCGAAAAGTGGGTCATAATAAGTGTGTATGCACCTGGAGAAGAGAGGAATGTAGAGGAGAGAGAGAGATTTTGGGAGATGTTAAGTGAATGTATAGGAGCCTTTGAACCAAGTGAGAGAGTAATTGTGGTAGGGGACCTGAATGCTAAGGTAGGAGAAACTTTTAGAGAGGGTGTGGTAGGTAAGTTTGGGGTGCCAGGTGTAAATGAAAATGGGAGCCCTTTGATTGAACTTTGTATAGAAAGGGGTTTAGTTATAGGTAATACATATTTTAAGAAAAAGAGGATATATAAGTATACAAGATATGATGTAGAGCGAAATGACAGTAGTTTGTTGGATTATGTATTGGTAGATAAAAGACTGTTGAGTAGACTTCAGGATGTACATGTTTATAGAGGGGCCACAGATATATCAGATCACTTTCTAGTTGTAGCTACACTGAGAGTAAAAGGTAGATGGGATACAAGGAGAATAGAAGCATCAGGGAAGAGAGAGGTGAAGGTTTATAAACTAAAAGAGGAGGCAGTTAGGGTAAGATATAAACAGCTATTGGAGGATAGATGGGCTAATGAGAGCATAGGCAATGGGGTCGAAGAGGTATGGGGTAGGTTTAAAAATGTAGTGTTGGAGTGTTCAGCAGAAGTTTGTGGTTACAGGAAAGTGGGTGCGGGAGGGAAGAGGAGCGATTGGTGGAATGATGTAAAGAGTAGTAAGGGAGAAAAAGTTAGCATATGAGAAGTTTTTACAAAGTAGAAGTGAAGCAAGGAGGGAAGAGTATATGGAGAAAAAGAGAGAGGTTAAGAGAGTGGTGAAGCAATGTAAAAAGAGAACAAATGAGAGAGTGGGTGAGATGTTATCAACAAATTTTGTTGAAAATAAGAAAAAGTTTTGGCGTGAGATTAACAAGTTAAGGAAGCCTAGAGAACAAATGGATTTGCCAGTTAAAAATAGGAGAGGAGAGTTATTAAATGGAGAGTTAGAGGTATTGGGAAGATGGAGGGAATATTTCGAGGAACTGTTAAATGTTGATGAGGATAGGGAAGCTGTGATTTCGTGTATAGGGCAAGGAGGAATAACATCTTGTAGGAGTGAGGAAGAGCCAGTTGTGAGTGTGGGGGAAGTTCGTGAGGCAGTAGGTAAAATGAAAAGGGGTAAGGCAGCTGGGATTGATGGGATAAAGATAGAAATGTTAAAAGCAGGTGGGGATATAGTTTTGGAGTGGTTGGTGCAATTATTTAATAAATGTATGGAAGAAGGTAAGGTACCTAGGGATTGGCAGAGAGCATGCATAGTTCCTTTGTATAAAGGCAAAGGGGACAAAAGAGAGTGCAAAAATTATAGGTGGATAAGTTTGTTGAGTATACCTGGTAAAGTGTATGGTAGAGTTATTATTGAAAGAATTAAGAGTAAGATGGAGAATAGGATAGCAGATGAACAAGGAGGCTTTAGGAAAGGTAGGGGGTGTGTGGACCAGGTGTTTACAGTGAAACACATAAGTGAACAGTATTTAGATAAGGCTAAAGAGGTCTTTGTGGCATTTATGGATTTGGAAAATGCATATGACAGGGTGGATAGGGGGGCAATGTGGCAGATGTTGCAGGTGTATGGTGTAAGAGGTAGGTTACTGAAAGCAGTGAAGAGTTTTTACGAGGATAGTGAGGCTCAAATTAGAGTATGTAGGAAAGAGGGAAATTATTTCCCAGTAAAAGTAGGCCTTAGACAGGGATGTGTGATGTCACCGTGGTTGTTTAATATATTTATAGATGGGGTTGTAAGAGAAGTAAATGCGAGAGTCTTGGCAAGAGGCGTGGAGTTAAAAGATAAAGAATCACACATAAAGTGGGAGTTGTCACAGTTGCTCTTTGCTGATGACACTGTGCTCTTGGGAGATTCTGAAGAGAAGTTGCAGAGATTGGTGGATGAATTTGGTAGGGTATGCAAAAGAAAATTAAAAGTGAATACAGGAAAGAGTAAGGTTATGAGGATAAAAAGATTAGGTGATGAAAGATTGGATATCAGATTGGAGGGAGAGAATATGGAGGAGGTGAATGTATTCAGATATTTGGGAGTGGACGTGTCAGCGGATGGGTCTATGAAAGATGAGGTGGATCATAGAATTGATAAGGGGAAAAGGGTGAGTGGTGCACTTAGGAGTCTGTGGAGGCAAAGAGGGGAATGTATGAGAGTATAGTTTTACCAATGCTCTTATATGGGTGTGAAGCATGGGTGATGAATGTTGCAGCGAGGAGAAGGCTGGAGGCAGTGGAGATGTCATGTCTGAGGGTAATGTGTGGTGTGAATATAATGCAGAGAATTCGTAGTTTGGAAGTTAGGAGGAGGTGCGGGATTACCAAAACTGTTGTCCAGAGGGCTAAGGAAGGGTTGTTGAGGTGGTTCGGACATGTAGAGAAAATGGAGTGAAACAGAATGACTTCAAGAGTGTGTCAGTCTGTAGTGGAAGGAAGGCAGGGTAGGGGTCGGCCTAGGAAAGGTTGGAGGGAGGGGGTAAAGGAGGTTTTGTGTGCGAGGGGCTTGGACTTCCAGCAGGCATGTGTGAGCGTGTTTGATAGAAGTGAATGGAGACAAATGGTTTTTAATACTTGACGTGCTGTTGGAGTGTGAACAAAGTAACATTTATGAAGAGGTTCAGGGAAACCGGCAGGCCGGACTTGAGTCCTGGAGATGGGAAGTACAGTGCCTGCACTCTGAAGGAGGGGTGTTAATGTTGCAGTTTAAAAACTGTAGTGTAAAGCACCCTTCTGGCAAGACAGTGATGGAGTGAATGATGTTGAAAGTTTTTCTTTTTCGGGCCACCCTGCCTTGGTGGGAATCGGCCAGTGTGAAAAAAAAATATATATATATATAAATATATATACATATATATAAATATATATATAAATAATGTATTTTGTCACATTGTTATACAAAGTAGTAAATTTCACACTCTTTCACAGTGGTGGTTTTGAAATCATACTGGGCATATATAATATATATATATATATATATATATATATATATATATATATATATATATATATATATATATATATATATATATATATATATATATATATATGGTAGGAGAAAATTCTCAAACAGCTTCAGAGAGAACCTTGAGTTTTCCCTGAAGCAAGTTTATTCTTTTCTCTGAGGATGAGGGTCCCTAGGACAGTTCTAGAGATAGTACCTCCCTATATTTTATATATATATTATATAGTTTAATGCCGTCGGCCGAGACATTCGGCGGGGCCGGGTTGAAGAGTTTAGTATTGTAGCTTCTGTTATGCTGGCCCGAGTTAGATTTCCACTAAAGTAAGAACATAAGAAAGGAGGAACACTGTGGCAGGCCTACTGGCCCATACTTGCCAGGTCCTTGTCAAACCCAAACCCACTAAAAAATATTCGCCCAACCCATTATCAGTGTTACCCAAGAAATAAGCTTTGATAACCCTGTTAACTCAAGTGTAAGTCACACTCAAATCCAGCCCCTCTCACTTATGTATTTATCTAACCTATATTTGTATACACTTAAATGCATGCTGTTCCAGACCATGGAGCTGAACTTTTCTCCAGGTCGAGTGACTGACCACCTCAAATGCTGTTTCTCCAAGGTTGATGGACTGATTTCATCTTCATTTCGCTACTACACCTGCGGCCTCTGTATTTGACTGAAAAAGCCTACTGTGTAGGCGAAACGTTTCAACAATAAAGATACCTAACTTTTGCACATGTCTTACTCATCAACTTGTCGGTATTTTATACCAATTTCAGCATACACTAAAATGCAGTTAGAGTACACTCAAAAGTACGAAAATGGTATACAATACCGACAGGTTGATAAGACACATGTGCAACAGTTAGGTATCTTTATTCCGAAACGTTTCGCCTACATAGTAAGCTTCTTCAGTTGAGTACAGAAGATTTAACAGAAGCAGTAGAGTTGTGAAGATGATATAAGCAGTCCTCACCCTTGAAGACGTAGTTTTGAGGTGGTCATGTGTGGACATGTCTTACTTATCAGCCTAAGAGTGTGTGTGTCCTTTGTGCAACCTCCAAGTGCTGAGGTTCCATTCAATAACTGTTGGGTCTGCAGACTGGCCAAGCAGTGTTGTACTTGGTGGCGAAAATTCTTGGTGTGGCCAGTAGTTTGTTGGCCCTGGTTTAATTAATCACAAGTGAGCTTGGTAGGAATAAACGTCGAGGGAGGTGACACCTTCATGTCATAAAAGTGTGGTACAAAAGCCTGTAAAACGTTTTGTACTCTAGCAAAATAGTTTGTATTCGTATTATAAACATGTAAGATGACAAGCAGATCTCAAGGAAGCTTAATTTTATAATATTTCCTTTCTGATTTAGGAGGCTTGTTTTTAGATCGGAGCGTGGGGGCTGTGGAGAACTGGTTAAATAGGCACACTTTCCTGCATGAAACATACAGTAATCGGTACCTATCTGTTAACAGCACGATGTCCAGCAGCCTCTCCCTGGACGTCCCTTCGGGGTGCCGTTCCACTTTCCACTGTGGCTGTGGATTAACAAGTTTGTTAATCCTGTAATTTTCCGCAAAGGAGAGTATCTCTCTATCATGTGGGGTTCAAACACGTGGACAGGGTAAAGAAATACTCACGTAGGCTGGAAGTATGTATATTACGGATAATGTGGGAAGCGCCAAACAGCCGTGACCTGCCTCCTTGCTCTCTCACGTAAGACTGACTAACCCCAGTACCCATATGTGAGGGGGGTGTTTGAATACTGCTGTGGTCAGCAACAATATGAATACAGACAGTGATTCACGCAGAGACGGTTGGTAGTGAGTCATCTACTGGTACACTGGTTACTGGTAACTGGTTACTGGAACTGGTGCTACTACTGAGATCTCAAGATTTCATTATCTGAAATGCTTAGTGGTACTCACCTGGTTTGGGCATAAAGCCCTCAAATTACGGCCTCGAATGGGACAGCCCTAATCACCTTGTGTCTGCCCAAGGACTGCAGTTCATTATGGCGTTACAAGTGAGATTAAGACTTACCTTGCTCATGCAACGTGAGTTTATGGCGTTGACAGCGGCATTAAGGCCGATATCGGTGACTTGACTGAAGGTTTGAGTGTCTCGGGGAATGTTGCGCTAATGTTCGCCACTACGTCGGGAATGTTCGTTGCAATCACTCGCAGTACCGGTTGCACTTCATCATTCAGTACCATCATTTGTTCATAGTTTCGTGGTATTATCCACAGCAAGGAGAACACGGAGACGCATTAAACACTACATGATTAGTTTTACCGCGAAGTATAAGGTAACTAGTCTAACTTTCCTAGTTTCCTGAGATTGTCAGAATGAACAAGAGTCAAGAATGCACTGGTCACTACTGTCCCTTTGTTTTTTTAACGATAAGGAGGCAACGCCCTCATGACACAAACGTCTCGTCCGTTCCTTGAAGCAATCTGAGGCCCGCCGCCCTCGTTCTCCAGCTCGATCATAAATTAGACACATGTGCAGCTCTTGAGTATCTTTATTGAGAAAACGTTTCGCACACAGTGGCTTCATCAGTCCATACAAAGGAGAATGGTGAAGAACAGGAGGAGTTTGAGGTAATCAGTCCCTTAGCCTTGAGTCGATATGGTCAGTCCATCAATCTTGAAAAGATTGATGGACTGAGGATATCGACTCAAGGCTAAGGGACTGATTACCTCAAACTCCTCCTGTTCTTCACCATTCTCCTTTGTATGGACTGATGAAGCCACTGTGTAGCGAAACGTTTCCTCAATAAAGATACTCAAGAGCTGCACATGTGTCTAATTTATCAACGTGTCGGTTTTCTGAACCATTCATCTACAAGCCCTCCAGCTCATCGTCCCCACAAAGGATATACTGAACTCAGCTTTATATCTCTTCCTTGCTACACATTGCAACAATATTCAATACAAGAGTGTAGGTTTCTTGTTATTTAGCTACAGATTAGAATTTATAATAGTCTCAACTTGTAGATAAAGTGGGGCGCAGGTTTTTCCCTTAATTTTCCCGTTATGCAGAAAAGAGTAATTACTCTTGTTTAACCCTCACTGTGTAGTTGATCATGAACTCTAGCAAGGAGAAGAAAGTGTGCCTCGTGACGCTATGGTACATACATGGGGGTTTAATATAGCTGTTTGTGAGGAAAGAAGAGTCCACTAGCCCCTTCCGGGAGGGTTAAGTCCCTCAGAGGGCTGAGGGGACCGAGAGATATCCACTTTACTGGAGAATTTTCTCCGCAGGGGTGATGATCCCGAGGAACATTGTCATAAAACAAATGCATGGGAACCCTTAAGATTACGAGAATAATAAAATTATTAAAGATAACGTGAACAGAAGGTAAAAATTAATAATAGAAGTACGTGTGATGTTGAAATATTAAGCAGCTCTATTGTTCTCTTAAAACTTTCCCATTACTGTGGAACTCTTGAAGAAGGAAGAATGTGGAGATTTGAAGGTCTTTTGTGCAAACTATTCACCTCCACCTTTCTCGCTCTTTAATACAGTACGTACACACACACACACACACACACACACACACACACACACACACACACACACACACACACACACACACACACACACACACACACACACACACACACTGGAGTATGCAGCACCTGTTTGGAACCCGCACTTTATCAGGCACGTCAAGAAATTAGAGAAAGTGCAAAGGTTTGCGACAAGGTTAGTCCCAGAGCTAAGGGGAATGTCCTATGAAGAATGGTTGAGGGAAATCGTCCTGACGACACTGGAGGACAGGAGGGTCAGGGAAGACATGATAACGACATATAAAATACTGCGCGGAATAGACAAGGTGGACAAAGACGGGATGTTCCAGAGAAGGGTCACAGAAACAAGGGGTCACAATTGGAAGTTGAAGACTCAGATGAATCAAAGGGATTTTAGGAAGTATTTCTTCAGTCATAGAGTTGTCAGGCCGTGGAATAGCCTAGAGAGTGACGTAGTGGAGGCGGGAACCATACATAGTTTTAAGGCGAGGTATGATAAAGCTCATGGGGCAGGGAGAGAGAGGACCTAGTAGCAATCAGCGAAGAGGCGGGGCCAGGAGCTATGACTCGACCCCTGCAACCACAAATAGGTGAGTACACACACACACACACACACACACACACACACACACACACACACACACACACTGGAGTATGCAGCACCTGTTTGGAACCCGCACTTTATCAGGCACGTCAAGAAATTAGAGAAAGTGCAAAGGTTTGCGACAAGGTTAATCCCAGAGCTAAGGGGAATGTCCTATGAAGAAAGGTTGAGGGAAATCGTCCTGACGACACTGGAGGACAGGAGGGTCAGGGAAGACATGATAACGACATATAAAATACTGCGCGGAATAGAGAAGGTGGACAAAGACGGGATGTTCCAGAGAAGGGTCACAGAAACAAGGGGTCACAATTGGAAGTTGAAGACTCAGATGAATCAAAGGGATTTTAGGAAGTATTTCTTCAGTCATAGAGTTGTCAGGCCGTGGAATAGCCTAGAGAGTGACGTAGTGGAGGCGGGAACCATACATAGTTTTAAGGCGAGGTATGATAAAGCTCATGGGGCAGGGAGAGAGAGGACCTAGTAGCAATCAGCGAAGAGGCGGGGCCAGGAGCTATGACTCGACCCCTGCAACCACAAATAGGTGAGTACACACACACACACACACAAACACACACACGCACACACACATGCACACACACACACACACACACACACACACACACACATATATATATATATATATATATATATATATATATATATATATATATATATATATATATATATATATATATATATATATATATATATATATATATATATATATATATATATATATATATATATATAATAGGCTAAGCAGTAACCCACATGAGGACAGAAACATAAAGGGTAAAGTTCTGTATATTTCGACCCCCAACTGCAGTCGTCTTCAGAGTGAGTCCGTCAGGTGAAGACAATGACATAATGAGTGTAAAGTGAGGGAGCAGGTGAGTGGAACCAACTCCAAGATGGGCAAACACACTCACTGCAGTGCTTTAATATGGTATTCCAGTTGCATTGCTAATATTGATTTAAGTTGGCTGCTGGTAGGTACTTAAGGGTGTAACTTGAAACATCTGGTTTCCATTATCTTCGTGGCAATTAGAGCTGATTATATGATTTTTCTTAGTTGTAGCTGTAGTTAGATTTGAGTGATAGCAGTAAATACTGTGGTTGTTATTGCTTACATGTCGACAGACGGCTGAACACTATTATCTATAGTGAATTGTCCTCTCGTGTTTATTGGTCCTCATTGATAGTATCTTTCTAGTCTGCCCGATGTGTACCTGACTGCAGTCTTTGCATGGTATCCGAGAGACTTCTGGTGTATGTGTAACTGGTTATTTGTCTTAGTGGAAAAATGATTCTCCAGTTTATTAGGATAGAAAGTGATTGTTAGTCACTTGAATGGATGGACTGTTTCTTGGTGGAAGGATACTATACTTAGGATATCATACGTAGCATCAACAAGTGCACCTGTACACCTGCTCACTAATGCAAATGTCTAATCAGCCAATCATGTGGCAGCACCTCAGTGCCTAAAAGCATGCAGACATGGTCAAGAGGTTAAGTTGTTGTTTACACTGAACATTAGAATGAGGAAGAAATGGGATCTAAAGTTTACAGAGAATAGTGTGAAAACAAATATCCGGTGGGTGGCAGTTCTGTGGACGAAAACACCTTGTTAACAAGAGACGTCAAAGGAGAATGGCCAGACTGGTTCAAGCTGACAAGTATGCAACATTAATGCAATGACCACATATTACAACACTATTATGCAGAAGAGCATCTTTGAATGCACAGCACATCGAACCTTGAAGTGGATGGGTTACAGCAGCAGAGGACTACAGATCTCCTGTCAGCTAAGAACAGAAAATTGGGACTACAGTGGGCACAGGATCAAAACTGGTCAGTTGAAGGTTGGAAAAAACGTCGCCTGGTCTGACGAATCGTGATTTCTGGGACTTGCAGTTAGTAGAGTCAGAATTTGGCGTAGACCTTTGGGCTGTGATGAAATGGGAGATTCTTAGTATGAATATGTAGCAGACAAATCTGCAACAACTGCATCATGCTACCATGTCAACATAGACCAAGATCTCTAAGGAATGTTTCCAGCACCTTATTGAATCCATTCCACGAAGAATTCAGGCTTTTCCGGTGGTAAAGGGAGCCCTACCCAGTAGGAAGTACAGTGCCTGCACTCTGAAGGAGGGGTGGGGATATTTTAGTTTCAAGGGGCATCAGAACTGTAGTATCGGAGTGCCTCTGGCAAGACAGTGACGGAGTGAGGGATGGTGACAGCGTTTCTTCTTTTTCAGGTCTTAAGCTAAATTAAATTGAGCTTGTTATAATAAGGTTAGGTAAGTTTTCTAAGGTCCTTTGGTACAAAATTATTAATTTTTACATTAACATAAATTAAAAAAATATATTTAAACGTATAAGAGAAAATGTTAATACTTAATTTTAAATGAGTTCTTGCTAATTGTCCAGTTTTACCTATTTGACACCACACACACACACACACACACACACACACACACACACACACACACACACACACACACACACACACACACACACACACACACATATATATATATATATCGTGCCGAATAAGCAGAACTTGCGATCTTGGCTTAAATAGCAACGCTCATCTTGCCATATAGGACAAGTGAAAATTTGTGTATGCAATAATTTCGCCAAAATCATTCTGAACCTAACGAAAAAAAATATATTTCACTGTGTTTGTTTAGTATTAAATTATTGTAAACAAATCTAAAATATATTTTGTTGGGTTAGGCTAAAATAAATTGCGCTTGTTATAATAAGGTTAGGTAAGTTTTCTAAGCTCCTTTTGGTGCAAAATTATAAATTTTTACATGAACATTAATGAAAAAATATATCTTTAAACGTATTAGAGAAAATTTTAGAAAGGACTTAATTTTAAATGAGTTCTTGCTAATTGACCAGTTTTACATATTCGGCACGACATATATATATACATATATATATATATATATATATATATATATATATATATATATATATATATATATATATATATATATCTGGGGGATCTAACGATTCCGATTTCGGCAGTGGGCACATGACTCGACCTACAGACCCTCCGTACTGAATTGGCTATCCGCTTCGCTGCCCCAGTTCACACAGAATGTGTGTGTTTGCTGCGATACTCAAGCCCAACTATATGGTCTACACAGTCTAAACTGCTCCAAAACCAAGGGTTAGCACGTGAGGCACAGTGAAGTCAACGACATTATAAAGCTACAGCTGGGTGCCTGGCTGAGAGAGAGCCCCTATCCTTAACATCCAGCAATATTCACAATCCCACAAACCGCCCCGATCTCATCACCATCTATCCTTGGAAGAATGGCAAGCTTTTTAGCATGGGACTATAGCTGCGTGTCGACCCCGACTGACACCTACATTCATCACAGCATTGAGCAACAGGAAGGTGCTGCGGATCGCAGGGAGGAGTACAAGATCAACAAGCCATCAGTATCAATTTTTTTCCCAGTGAGATCGGAGACCCTGGGATCATGGGAAAAGAATGTCACACATTTCCTCAAAGACTGGGTTCCAGGCTCATTGACACTCCAGGGACCTAAGGGTGGCCACTTTTATGCTCCAGTATCCCAGCATGGCCATCCAGAGGGGAAATGCTTGCTGTATACTTGGCTTGCATCCAGGTTCAGAGGAACTGGAGGCGATTCATAATCTTTGATATTTTGTAATATTGTATTCATGTTTGTGCCTTTAAAAAATATGTATATATGTACTCGTCTAATTGTGGTTGCAGGTGTGTGTGTGTGTGTGTGTGTGTGTGTGTGTGTGTGTGTGTGTGTGTGTGTGTGTGTGTTTAGCGACAGGATATAGTATGGAAATACATATATGGACTTTGTTATGTTTAACATGGTGTTGGTTGTGGTTTCAGGGATCCCCGGGAAGTTTGTGGTCGTCAGGTGAACCGCCACCCGACCGACCCTGCCGCCCGCCTCGCTAACCTCGCCGCCCTTCTTCAGCACATAAAAACCTTCTACCAGGTCTGTACCTATCTCTCTGTATTCTGTACTTGTATGTATGACCTACTTATACTTATTTATAAGTGTTGTATTGCATATACACATATATTTGTGTGTGTATCTATTGGACTAATAGTGGTGTTCTGCCTTGTATGTTTAGTATACCATGTGTATATATTCAAGTTAGCAGCAGTTTTAACTACCATACTGCCTTCTCTCACATCCCATGCAGTCTGTCATTCACTATATGGGAGTATACCTGGAGGTTACCTGGAGGTTATTCCGGGGATCAACGCCCCTGCGGCCCGGTCCATGACCAGGCCTCCCGATGGATCAGGGCCTGATCAACTAGGCTGTTACTGCTGGCCGCACGCAGTCCGACGTACGAGCCACAGCCCGGTTGATCCGGCACTGACTTTAGGTATCTGTCCAGCTCTCTCTTGAAGGCAGCCAGGGGTTTATTGGCAATTCCCCTAATGCTTGATGGGAGGCTGTTGAACAGTTTTGGGCCCCGGACACTTATGGTGTTTTCTCTTAGTGTACCAATGGCGCCCCTACTTTTTATTGGCGGCATTTTGCATCGCCTGCCCAGTCTTATACTTTCGTAGGGAGTGATTTCTGTGTGCAGATTTGGGACCATTCCTTCCAAGATTTTCCAAGTGTAGATTATGATATCTCTCTCCCTCCTGCGTTCCAACGAGTACAAGTCAAGTGCTTCCAAGCGTTCCCAGTAGTTAAGGTGCTTGACAGAACTTATACGTGCAGTAAAGGATCTCTGTACACTCTCTAGATCTGCGATTTCACCTGCTTTGTATGGAGATGTTAATGTACAGCAGTATTCCAGCCTAGAGAGAACAAGTGATTTGAAAAGGATCATCATGGGCTTGGCATCTCTCGGTTTGAAAGTTCTCATTATCCATCCTATCATTTTCTTTGCACGTGCGATCGTGGCACTGTTGTGATCCTTGAAAGTGAGATCCTCAGACATTACTACTCCCAGGTCCCTTACATTATTTTTCCGCTCTATTGTATGGCCGGAGTCAGTAGTATACTCTGTTCTAGTTATTATCTCCTCCAGTTTTCCATAACGGAGTAGTTGGAATTTGTCCTCATTGAACATCATATTGTTTACCGTTGCCCACTGGAAAACTTTGTTTATATCTTCTTGGAGGTTAACCGCGTCCTCAGCAGATGACAGCCTCATGCAGATCCTAGTATCATCCGCAAAGGATGATACGGTGCTGTGGTGTATATCTCTGTCTATGTCTGATATGAGGATAAGGAATAAGATGGGGGCGAGTACTGTGCCTTGTGGAACAGAGCTCTTCACTATGGCAGCCTCCGATTTAACTCTGTTGACCACTACTCTTTGTGTTCGATTTGTTAGGAAGTTGAAGATCCATCTCCCCACTTTCCCAGTTATTCCTTTAGCACGTATTTTATGGGCTATTACGCCATGATCGCATTTGTCAAATGCTTTTGCAAAGTCTGTGTATATTACATCTGCATTCTGATTTTCTTCCAGTGCATCCAAGGCCATGTCATAGTGATCCAGTAGTTGTGAGAGGCAGGAGCGACCTGCCCTGAACCCATGTTGCCCTGGATTGTGCAGATTTTTGTGCACGCGCGCGAAGCGTCTTTCGTAATTTGCCAGTTTCTTCTTAATACAGATATTAAGAAATCTTATCCATTTTCTCGTGTCATTTTAAAAACTTGTTTGTTATCGTATCTCTTAACTCCAGTGTTCTAACGACCTGGGCATGCAGATTGCTGACAGCAACAACCCGGTAAATCAAGGAACTAATGGGGCTTCGTATAAAGTTCGCTTTGAACCAACAGATAACTGATCCCACTAGAAGTTAAACTGCACGGGATTTGATTTTCACAAACAACGAGGAACTAATCAGACATTACAGTCACAAAAACAGTATACTCTCATCACACCATATAGTAGTTTAAGGTGATCTTTGCCTCAAATGAATCTGTTGAAGACTGTGGAAGACGCGTGCTAGTTGTTTGAGGTGATCGGTCCCTCAGCTTAGAAAGGTGCTCGGTCCAACAGTCTTGATGACTCTGAAATAGATGCCCTAAGTTGGAGACTAGTATACTAATGGCAGGGGAGGTGAAGGCGTTTAAAGATAGCATGTGAGGTGAGTGAAGCAGGCTAGAAGTGGGCCGTGCCAGTAGGTTAGGCAATAATTAGAGTTGCAGAAGAATTCTCTGAACCAGGATTCCACGAAGTTGTGTCAGACAAGTATTCAATATTGTTCATATGTAACATGAAGCGACCGTGAACAGTGACAGCAATATCTGGATATATTGCTGTGTTGCTCGTGTAACAATCTACAAACATCGTCACTTTATTTTGTATGAGAAAAAATTATAATCCCAGAATGATAGTGGCAACATTGTTAATCTTCGCTGTGGCTTTCAATAAAGTGTTGTCACAAGGTTCTTGATAATATAAATATTATAAACTATTCTAAAAGAGCACCCATAAGTAACACTGAACCACCTGTTGTCACACATTTAGACGCCAGTTATTTTTTTCATACGCCATGAATTGAAAAAGTGCAGGAAATATCAATATTCCAGCACCTGGGAGCCATGCTGGAGTGAGAACAAGGCAGTAGCTGCCTCGTCACAGCCACAGATATTAATGTTGGTAAAGAAAAACCCCTCAACAAACAATACATAATTTATTTTTACAAACATGCAAAGTCTAAAATCTAGTAACAACAAAATACTGTTTATTAGGAGACTTCTCACCGGGCGAGACGCATTGTTTGCAACTCTCACAGTGAGACCAACATAAAAGACTACTTTGACAACACAGTTTGGACAATGTGGTTTACTGTATTTGGATGCGAGTGAAGAAAATCAGGCCACAAGGAGAGATGTGGTATGGATGTTAAGAGTGGCTTATTTGCATGTAGTTGAAGTTTTAGCAGTAAAACCAACGGATACAAGTTCTAGCAGTTCAAAAACCTACTATTGAAAATAAAAAATAGTATCTAGAAAATCTTTCAGACCCGACCCCAAGCATCATGTTGCTTTGTGGTTTAAATGTAAGACATTTAAAATTAAAAAAAAAAATGTAGCAAGTAGTGTAATAGCAGAGAAAATACCAGCAGGCAGGTCGGATGAATAGCGAAATATTAATACCTTGATAAATTCATCTTAAGCCAACAAAGAATGAAATCGTCATTGAGCTTACATTCACAAATTAAGAAAACTCTTGACTACAACCTAATCGAAGTTCCGACTTGCATGCACAGTCTTGAGCAGCAAAACGATCATAAGGTTACATTCAATAAATTCATTGTCAACAATAAATATATTAACTGGCATTACATAAATCATGACTCTACTGAAATAGGCCAGCATTACCAGCCACCATATACAGGCCTTCAGCTAGGAGGCCTGTTCTAGGACCGGGCAACGGGGGCGGTGGTCCCTGTGGTCTGGTCCATGGTAGTGTTGATCTCGCCATCAGTATCTGGAGTGTGGTGGGGCTCTAGCTGGCGGGGTGAGAGTTACAAACATATTAACCATGGCATAGAAGAGCTCATACGAGAGCCTCAATCAACGTAATGGAAATACCACGACACCTACAATCAATTCATATAGCCATGGCATCATTTTTAGCTTTTTTTTGTATTTTGAACACAAAAAGATAGGGGAAAATGTTATTATATACACTATGGAATATTTTTGTTGATAGGAATTGGGTGGGCGTAATAGAAAAAAATGTATACTATGTATATGAAATATGCATGAGTGAGGTAGTGTATAGGGTTGAGTGGTGTATACTATTGTATATCAATGTGACCAGCCCTCCAGGGTGTATACTCTTGAGAGATTTCAGGCGCTCCCCCCAGTATTTTAAATAATTGATTTGATACTGGCAGTATAGAATCTGTAATTCTGTATGTTCTTCAAATCTGCAATTTCATATATCTTAATACACGGTATACGTTGTATAGCAATATGTCAGTCTAGGTTGTATATTCCTTGAGACGAGTCATCACTGGATTGGCATCTTTTGTTTAGAATTATTTTGTTATTCAGCCAGTTATTTTTGCATTTTTTCAGGTTAAGAGCTATTATCGTGCTTTCGCTCATTTCCGACCTCATCCATATCTGAGACACAGTGCCAGTCCCTCGTATGGCACCCACGAGTCAGCTGACACCTGGGTATTTATTTACTAATAGATGAACAGGAACAACAAGTGCCAGGAAACTTTCTCGACTCGCTTGGAAATAAATCCTTGTCTTACTGTTGAGCTGAGAGTTGTGATACTAGCACTGTTATGTTCTCAGAAAGTCAGATCTTCCCGCTATTGATCCTGGGGTTTGTGCTCTGTTGTATGTAAAATCTTCCGGCTTGATCCCAGGGTTTGTGCTGTACTGAAAGGGTTAATTACGCTTTGTATTGTTAAGTTTATATAAACAATTTCCCAGTGTTTCCATAGCGGGGCTGCAGTTTGACCTCGTTGCACATTGTATTGTTTGCTGAATTCCACTGGAAGATTTGGTTTGTCTTCTATGTTTTCAGTGGGTACCACTAGTATCAGCTGACAACTATGATACAGTAGTGGTGAATCACACAGGTGTACATCTGGGTATCTTTATTTCATAGACGTTTCGCTATCCAGTGGTTATCAGTACATGGACATAAACAGAAGACTGTCCAAGAGGCGGTAATCAGTCCCTTAACCTTGCAGAATTATGTACAGAAGACGGTAAAAGATGAGGTAATCAGTCCCTCAGCCTTGCATAATTATATATAGAAGACAGTAGAGGATGGGGAGAGCACGGCAGTCTTGATGAATCAAGACTACTGTGCTCAGTACTTGTTCCTAGGATGAGGGATTGATTACCTCCTCCTCTACAGTCTTCAGTTTGTCCGTGTATTGTACTGATAACGTCATTGTATGGCGAAACGTCTACAAAATAAAGATACCCAGATGTTTCACGTGTGTCTAAGTCGTCAACTTGTCGGTGTTGTATACCATTGATATACTGATACAGCAGTATTGTGTTTGTATGTCATAAAAGGAGAATAGGGACAAGTATCGTGCTACAGGAACAGGGCTTTTCACTGTAAGAGTAAACAATCACACACAGCATAACAAATGAACCTCATCACAGAAATCTTGCAATAGACGCAAACAGACACAAACATAAAAAATTGTTTTGGTCAATATGATCGATGTTGCTTGCATCCGCCACCCTCTTATCTGAAGCAGGATTGTAGATAAATGGTTCAGAGAACAAACAAGTTGATAAATGAGACACATGTACAACACTTGTGTATTTTTATTGTGGAAACGTTTCGCCACACAGTGACTTCCTTAAACTGAGGAATTAATAAGGCGGGATTAAACTGAGTAAGCTAATATTAAAGAGTCTGTTGAACAAAATCCAAACATATACATGTACTGTGAACCATTGTAAAGATGCATAGAAAACAGATGAAAAAAATTTAGCATACAGGCAGGAGGTAGCCCTGGTGGCAGGAAATTTAATTATTTACCTCTTAACACAGACCACTTGATTAATACTTAACATTGTGTAGATATACTCGGGGTGTGTGTGGAGACAGTCTGGAGCAATGAAAAGTTCATGCAGGTACCATCTGGAGCAATGAAAAGTTCACGCAGGTACCATCTGGAGCAATGAAAAGTTCATGCAGGTACCATCTGGAGCAATGAAAAGTTCATGCAGGTACCATCTGGAGCAATGAAAAGTTCATGCAGGTACCATCTGGAGCAATGAAAAGTTCACGCAGGTACCATCTGGAGCAATGAAAAGTTCATGCAGGTACCATCTGGAGCAATGAAAAGTTCATGCAGGTACCATCTGGAGCAATGAAAAGTTCATGCAGGTACCATCTGGAGCAATGAAAAGTTCACGCAGGTACCATCTGGAGCAATGAAAAGTTCATGCAGGTACCATCTGGAGCAATGAAAAGTTCATGCAGGTACCATCTGGAGCAATGAAAAGTTCATGCAGGTACCATCTGGAGTAGTGAAAGGTGCATGCAGGTACCATCTGGAGCAATGAAAGGTGCATGCAGGTACCATCTGGAGCAATGAGAGGTGCACGCAGGTACCATCTGGAGTAGTGAAAGGTGCATGCAGGTACCATCTGGAGCAATGAAAGGTGCATGCAGGTACCATCTGGAGCAATGAGAGGTGCACGCAGGTACCATCTGGAGCAATGAAAGGTGCATGCAGGTACCATCTGGAGCAATGAAAGGTGCATGCAGGTACCATCTGGAGCAATGAAAGGTGCATGCAGGTACCATCTGGAACAATGAAAGGTGCATGCAGGTACCATCTGGAGCAATGAAAGGTGCATGCAGGTACCATCTGGAGCAATGAAAGGTGCATACAGGTACCATCTGGAGCAATGAAAGGTGCATGCAGGTACCATCTGGAGCAATGAAAGGTGCATGCAGGTACCATCTGGAGCAATGAAAGGTGCATGCAGGTACCATCTGGAGCAATGAAAGGTGCATGCAGGTACCATCTGGAGTAATGAAAGGTGCATGCAGGTACCATCTGGAGCAATGAAAGGTGCATACAGGTACCATCTGGAGCAATGAAAGGTGCATGCAGGTACCATCTGGAGCAATGAAAGGTGCATACAGGTACCATCTGGAGCAATGAAAGGTGCATGCAGGTACCATCTGGAGCAATGAAAGGTGCATGCAGGTACCATCTGGAGCAATGAAAGGTGCATGCAGGTACCATCTGGAGCAATGAAAGGTGCATGCACGTACCATCTGGAGTAATGAAAGGTGCATGCACGTACCATCTGGAGCAATGAAAGCATGCAGGTACCATCTGGAGTAATGAAAGGTGCATGCAGGTACCATCTGGAGTAATGAAAGGTGCATGCAGGTACCATCTGGAGCAATGAAAGGTGCATGCAGGTACCATCTGGAGCAATGAAAGGTGCATGCAGGTACCATCTGGAGCAATGAAAGGTGCATGCAGGTACCATCTGGAGCAATGAAAGGTGCATGCAGGTACCATCTGGAGCAATGAAAGGTGCATGCAGGTACCATCTGGAGCAATGAAAGGTGCATGCAGGTACCATCTGGAGTAATGAAAGGTGCATGCAGGTACCATCTGGAGCAATGAAAGGTGCATGCACGTACCATCTGGAGCAATGAAAGGTGCATGCAGGTACCATCTGGAGCAATGAAAGGTGCATGCAGGTACCATCTGGAGCAATGAAAGGTGCATGCAAGTACCATCTGGAGTAATGAAAGGTGCATGCACGTACCATCTGGAGTAATGAAAGGTGCATGCACGTACCATCTGGAGCAATGAAAGCATGCAGGTACCATCTGGAGTAATGAAAGGTGCATGCAGGTACCATCTGGAGTAATGAAAGGTGCATGCAGGTACCATCTGGAGCAATGAAAGGTGCATGCAGGTACCATCTGGAGCAATGAAAGGTGCATGCAGGTACCATCTGGAGCAATGAAAGGTGCATGCAGGTACCATCTGGAGCAATGAAAGGTGCATGCAGGTACCATCTGGAGCAATGAAAGGTGCATGCAGGTACCATCTGGAGCAATGAAAGGTGCATGCAGGTACCATCTGGAACAATGAAAGGTGCATGCAGGTACCATCTGGAGCAATGAAAGGTGCATGCACGTACCATCTGGAGCAATGAAAGGTGCATGCAGGTACCATCTGGAGCAATGAAAGGTGCATGCAGGTACCATCTGGAGCAATGAAAGGTGCATGCAGGTACCATCTGGAGTAATGAAAGGTGCATGCAGGTACCATCTGGAGCAATGAAAAGTTCATGCAGGTACCATCTGGAGCAATGAAAAGTTCATGCAGGTACCATCTGGAACAATGAAAGGCGCATGCAGATACCATCTGGAACAATGAAAGGCGCATACATGTACCAAGTGGAACAGTGAAAGCCTGCACGTACCATCTGGAACAATGAACGATCATGGAGATACCATCTGGAGCAATGAACGGCCACACAAACATCACATAATGAAATACCGTGAACAAGTGAGTGAAGGAAGGTGTTATTCCAGACTACAAACATTATCACCAACAGATATGCCATGGATAGGTAAATAATAATCAATACTTAGTACAGACTTGCTACATCTATTGAAACAGTAGGGTCAGGATTGGTGAAGAAGAAAAATTTAAAGCAGGACTTCTACACATGTTCCAGCCGTGTTTCTGATATCTTCTGGTAAGATGTTGAATAGTCTGGGACCCCGGATATTGATACAGTGTTCCCTTATTGTCCCCACCGCACCCCTGCTCCTCACTGGGTTCATTTTACACTTCCTTCCATAACTCTCACTCCAGTATATTATGGCAGTGTGCAGATTTGGGAGGAAGCCCTCGAGTACTTTTCCAGGTGTATATTATCATGTATCTTGACTCAGGAAATCGTAATGACACTATTGCAAACAAACCATACCACGGGTTCTATCCCCACCCATGGTATGGTTTATCAGTTATCTCTCCTCCGCTCCAATGAGTACATGTTCAAAACTTGAAGGCGTTCACAGTAATTTAGGTGCTTTACTTGCTCAACGTGAGCCGTAAACGATGTCGTTCCATTGTCACCAGTGACTCTGAAAGTAGCTGGTTTCAGAAATCATTATTGTAACGAGTGTCATTGTCTGGCATTATGCTAGCCACGGTTCGAACACTCGTCAAACCTCTCTAAGAAAAGATAGTTTTTCTTTATTATGGTCTTCATCACGGTTATTTCAGATTCATTGACAACAGCGAGACAAGAGCTAGAGTAGTACTGATTGTGGGTTGAGTTTTGGGTGACAGCTGGTGGTAAAGTAGTAAGTAGCATGTTCACCGGTACTGTCCCGGCCCGGGTCTTTTCCAGATGGTGACCCGTCGAACTGGTGGTTAAGGTAACATCTTCAGGCACACAGTGGCAGGTTCAGAGTTCATTGTTATAGCCTCATGACCAGAGTGTTAGACTTGCGTTATACTGGTTCAGGTTCGAACACTCCCCCATCCTCTTCCCCCCCTCTCCCCCTCTCTCTCTCTCTCTCTCTCTCTCTCTCTCTCTCTCTCTCTCTCTCTCTCTCTCTCTCTCTCTCTCTCTCTCTCTCTCTCTCTCTCTCTCTCTCTCTCTCACACACACACACACACACACACACACACACACACACACACACACACACACACACACACACACACACACACACACACCTACCTACCTACCTACCTACCTGGATTACTTCCAGGCGACTTGTGGTTAAAACAAAAAACATTAAGGAATAATGTCTTGAGATGCTGGTGATGTTGACAGTGTTCAGGTGAACGATGCCAGTTGATGTTCCTATTGTAAGTATACACTACTTACGTATCATTCTACTAAGTTTCTTAAACTTCACGTGTGTACTCACCTAATTGTGGTTGCAGGGGTCGAGACTCAGCTCCTGGCCCCGCCTACTCAGCTCCTGGCCCCTGTGTGTGTGTGTGTGTGTGTATGCATTAATTATAATATATATAATGTGCCGAATAGGTAAAACTTGCGATTTTGGCTTAAATAGCAACGCTCTTCTTGCCAAATAAGGCAAGCAAAAATTTGTGTATGCAATAATTTCGCAAAAATCATTCTGAACTTAACGAAAAAATATACGTATTTCATTGTGTTTGTTTATTATTAAATTATTGTAAACTTATCTAAAATATATTTAGTTGGATTAGGATAAGTTAAATTGCGCTTGTTATAATCAGGTTAGGTAAGTTTTC